>NC_137956.1:26115199-26320199 GCF_963924665.1 Micromys minutus | reverse complement strand
TCTCTCCCTTCCTTTCTTTAATCGAAAAATCTATTCTTCTCATATATCCTGACCACAGTTTTTCACCCCCCATTACTCCCAGCTCACCCCCACTGCTCCTCTCCCCCACAGTGTTCCTCTCCCCCATATTTCAATCCAGAACATATTTCATCAGAACCTCAGATTAAGATTCTAAACACTGATTTTTGGATGATACATAATAGTGTGTCACCCGGTAACTCAGGTTGACCTGGAATTTACTATGCACCAGAGGTTGACCTCAGACTCACGGCTGTCTTTTTGCCTCAGCCTCTCTGGTGCTGAGATATCGGGTCTGAGCCACCAGGACCGTATCTATGAGGATCTTAGAATAATAAAGTCAGAATGATGATGTCCCAAAGACTCTGCTCCTTTCTTGACTTTCCCCAGCATGCTCTGGACATTCCTCCATAAAGAGAAAATGAAGAATCTGTCAAACAAATTCAAGTTTATTAACTCAGTAGTTAGGGAAATGGTGAGATTCAGAAATATCTCTGAAGGGGAACTGTTTCAGTACTATCTTTGAAGGGGAAGTGTCTCGGGGTGGATAGATATGGGTCTCAGTGAGCGTTTAACTGGAAACAGGCTGGAGCTGTCAGAGATTAAGACCCAGATGCTTATCAAGCTATGGGGGTGCCTCCCTTCAATCCCAGCACTTGGCAGAGAAGTGGATCTATGACTTTGACGCCAGTCTGGTCTACAAAGTGAGTTCTAGGGCAGTCAGGGCTACAGAGAGAAACCCTGTCTCCAAAAAACAAAACAAAAAATTAATAATAGTAAACAAGATCCAGATGCTTTGGGCAAATAGATATGTCACAGCTATAATACTGAGATGTTCTGTTTCATCCACAAAAAGGGAAATGTGATGGTCTCTGACAGAGGTTGTGTTCAGTCCTACACACACACTAAGCTGCCAGCATGCCCTTTGGCTTCATTCATGCCACTCACAGTGCCATCACCATCTTCTTCCACACTTGGATACCTTAGTGATCCTCATTGTTTATCTGGCTTTTACTTTTATTATTATTTTTTTCCCTGATCCTCCCACCTCTGCCTTCATGGTGACAAAAGTAGCTGCCTGCACCACCAAGGTTAATTTTTCTGAAGTTAGTGCAGACTCTACAGAATTACTAGCTTATTGTCTTTTTACTTGCTTAAATCTTTGAAAAGTTTCATAGCCACCTGCTGAACAAACAGTATCTCTCACCTTTAGCCGAAACCCACTTTAGCTTGGAGATTTATCTTGTCAAACAACTTCAGCTAAACTCTCGATAGAACTGTGCCTTTCTCACGTGGAAAATGAAAGAGGCATTCCCATTTGGCAAGCAGTCTATCCCAGCAGTCAACAGAGGGCAGCTAGCCCACATACCCGCCTCTTGTTCGTTTCTATTGGGGACAGGGAGCAGTGGGTTTGGTCAGTTGTTCTATTAGTTAATTTTATTCATGCTGGAAAATGGAGCATATTGTAGTAGAAACAAGGAAAGTTATTTTTATACAGGGTGATTGCTAATGAGGACTCTGATTGTCAAAAAGAATGCATTTGACCACCGAAACTCATTCCGTTTGTGTTAGAGAAGCACTGCCTATAAGCCTATAGTTTATCCCCCCCTCTTGTTGCAGCATCTCTACATCTAGATATCCTGTGTCTTTGCTTGCACATGTGAAAAAATGTGCAGAAGAGTACCAGTGTACAAAGAAGTTAGCATAGCTACCCCACGATGCTGCTATGGGCTCAGTTAGCCAACTGGCTCTAGGATCTTGGCTATTATTAGGGACTTGACTTGTAAACTGCTCCCTGCATTGGTAGAAAACTTCCTCAGTGATAGGTTGTCCTGTCACTTGGAAACTAAGCTTTTTCCATTGGGATTTTTTACGACTTCTGAGTCCTGAGACTTTACTATATTTACTTGGGCAGAAATTGGAGGAAAGAGTAACCTCTGTATGTCTTCAGACAGGAGGAAGAGGACCCACACGCACAGGTCTCTCCCCTTGCTGATTCTGTCATGATTTCTTTTGCTATACCAAACCTTAAATGGTAGAACCACTATTTTCTGAGCTTCTTCATTCTACTGAAGAATCAAAGGATATCTGGACAACTTGGGTTTTTTTTTATACTTTTATTACAATTATTTTTCTAGGACAATGTTAAACCATTAAAAATATCCATGTAAAAATGACAGGGATTTACTATAGAGTTTTCCTATATGGGGCCATCCTAATATTGGACATGAAAATACTGACCAATTTTTTTTTTTGTCAAAAATTACACTTTAAGTGCTTCCTGCAGCTTGGTTATTACTATTTGAATACATAGGCAACATAGATGCTGTAAGTATAATATGACCAGAAACATAATTGAAAATCTGCTCCTTCTGAGCAGAGGAATTTTACAGCAGAAAAAAAAAAAGAAATTTTTTTTTGCTAATTGTCCCGTGCTAATATGTTATTCACTAGCCACACATGGCTACTTAAATTTAATTAACTTCTAACTACACAAAATAAAAAAAAAATCCAGTCTTCTGAATAAATAGCCACATTTCAAGGTTTGGATGCCAATACTGGAAAACAGGAATACAGAAGCTGTTTGGTGTGACACAGATCTGCATCCTTCTTCTAGTTGATATTAATTCCGCTTCATATTTTGTTATTAACACATTAAAGGGAACCTTTAATTGAATGGACTCATGATAAATGTCGGCTGTAACTTGCTTTATGGTAGGAATGTATAGCTGGTTAAGGTAGGGAACATCACCAGCAGTGTCAGCTCTAGCACATTTTGATAAAGGTGACCTTTAGCTTAGCAATGGAAGCCAATTCCAGATTCTGGAAATGCTTGTTGTTTCACCAAGGAGCCTGCCAAGGGGCAGGGTGGGCTCTTTGGCCTGTCTTTTCTTCCCTGATTCCAGAAACTTATGCTCAGGGCATTCAGCCAGGTCTAGCTTACCAGTGTGCAGATCAAAGTGGATTTCCATGCTGTTCCTCCTACCATCCCTTAGGAAAGAGATCTCTATAATAGTACGCTTAGCATTTTCACTTTAGTAATTATTAAGTGCTTACTGAATACTAAATTAAATTTTGTTTTTAGGTCCTTATAATCTTGCATGAGAAAAGCAAACAGATTGTGTTGATATAATAATACTAAGTGGTGCCAATCTAAAAATTTGTTCAATATGCAGTCAAATGGGGATAAACAGCTTGAAATATCCACTGAAGGGCAGGGTCCCAAATTGCAGTGGGTACAGAAGGGGTGGGTACTAAGTGACAAGAAAGGTAGATAAAGGTACAATGGTAGACACTGGTGCTGAAGCCAAGGAGGTGGGATTGTAAGGGATCATATTAAAGGCCAGTGCCATTGTCCATCTGGAAACTGATGTGTCTCCTATTGATGAATGTGTTCTTTGGTGTTTCTTTTACCCTTGTCTCCTGTTTTTAACTTTGTCACTTGAGGTTGTAAACATCGTCTCTCACGTCAACTACTCTAAGCCCATCTGCTGCCCAGAATAAGATAATGGAAGGCCACTGCCACCTTCCTTCTCATCAGAGTCACTGGTCACTATTGCTCAAGGAGTCACTATGGAGGTGAGAGTGAATCAAGACTACAGAGAACCTGAAAGTGAGGGAATGAGGAAGGAAAATGCCCCTCGATGAACCTGGATTGTTTAGCACACCATAATGTGGTTGTCTTAGTCAGGGTTTCCATTCCTGCACAAACATTATGGCCAAGAAGCAAGTTGGGGAGGAAAGGGTTTATTCAGCTTAGATTTCCATATTGCTGTTCATCACCACAGGAAGTCAGGACTGGAACTCAGGTAGGTCAGGAAGCAGGAGCTGATGCAGAGGCCATGGAGGGATGTTACTTACTGGCTTGCTTCCCCTGGCTTGCTCAGCCTGCTTTCTTATAGAACCCAGGTCTACCAGCCCAGGGATAGCGCCACCCACAATGGGCTGGGCCCTGCCCCCTTGGTCACTAGTTGAGAAAATGTCTTACATCTGGATCTCATGGAGGCATTTACTCAACTGAGGCTCCTTTCTCTGTGATTACTCCAGCCTATGTCAAGTTGACACAAAACCAGCTAGTACAGTGGTCATTAGAACTTGTCACAGTTTCAAGGATAGAATTTTTCTAAATTAGGATTCTACAATTAGCATATAACACAATGCTGTGACCTTACCTCTCACAAAACTGCTTGTTAAATGTCCTTAGAACAGCTTTAAAATAGCAGCATAATGCAAGAAGCACAGGGAGATGGAGAACGTAGACTATTGACAAACTCATTAGAGCTCTTGGATGTAATCATGCTTGAAGCTTCCCATGGCTGGGCTCGGAGTGGAGGGAATTGAGTTCTCTATTTTGCTGGAGTCAGAGTGAGAGAGGTTTCTGCAATCTGCACATTGCAAGTGTACAAAACTCTTTTTCAGGGTTAACTAAAAACATTTCTGTTTCCATCGAATACAGATACAGCTTCCCTCTCCCACAGAGAATGCACCCACATCATTATTTTGGGAGAAGGGCAAAAGATCCAGTAGAGAGAAAGGCAGACATGACAAGCTCTACCTGATGAAATATAACTCTTGGGAGGAGGCAAGCTGATGGACCTAATAGCTTGGTGCTATGACTGTCATGCCTATCTTCTATAACATGTCAATATGAAAATTTAAAGCTACTAAGAAGAATTGGAAAGTCCTAGGGAGCAATTACTTATCTGCAGTGCAAAATCCACTGTTATAATTGTTTTGCCACATGCAACTTGGGCTTTGTCGCACATTTCATGTATCCATCCTATGTCCTTCCAGCTGTTCAGCTTATTGTTTTATAATATGTTTTAAAATAGGTGGCAGATGTGGGTCTCCTTTACTCACATATTATTGACTTGATATCTACGTTGAGCTTCCGTTGAGACAAGTCTTGGTATGTAGACTAAGCTGATCATAAGTTTGACATCCTGTTATGTCAGCCTCTTGAGCACTAGATTACTGGTGTGTACCATCACATATTGCTTCCAAATTTGTTCTCTATTGGATAGATCTAGTATGTCGAAAGTTCTGTCTGTAGTGAGTCTAATGATATATCTGTCTTACTTATATTTTAAACTTCAAGTAAATTGTTATTGCAATTTTAAATGTCTTCAATAATTCTTTCATATTGTAAAGCATGACTATTAGAAAACCATCGGAAAAAATACAAATTGCGCTTATGCAGATTGGCTTTTTTAATGAGTTAACTTATAGAGAAGTTGGAGATTGTCATCTATAAGGTGTAAAGTTTAACATGTCCACATACTGATGGCTACATTAGTCTTAAAAATCAGTTATATTCCTGGTAGCTCTTCTAAAGAAACATGGCCAGTGGCACTGCAGAAGTCAGTCTGCCTTAGGGTCAGTAAAGCTTTCCCTGATCAAATGGTCTGAAAGGCATTACAAATCTAGGCTCATGAAGAGCTTTGGCTGCTTTCATTGATAATATTTTACAGAACTCTTATAATTTTTATTTATTTATCTCTGTGTCTATCTGATTACTCTTCTATTTGTGTGTGTGTGTGTGCTTGTGTGTGTGAGCATGTGCACATGGAAGAACAGAGATCAACCTTGGGTATTTTTCTCAGGCACCACTCATCTTATTTTTTGAGACATAATTTTTCAGTGGCCTGGAGCTCACTACGTAGGCTAGATAGCCAGCAAGCTTCATGGAGCAGGGGTTGGGGAGATGCTGAGAGGAAAGAGAGGAAGAGAGAGTATTCTGCTGAGGCAACAACCAGAAATATTTCTAGGTTGACCTAAGTGAGGTTTATGTCTCACCCAGCGATGAGCTTCCAGGCCAGAAGGAACACAGCAATGATTTGGCAGCTCCTTCTGTCCTTTTAGCGCCCTGGTCAGGAAAGGATAGACATTAACTGGCCTATAGACCCAATAACCAGAAATATTCACCGGGTTTCATTCATAGAGGCATCTTGACATTTCTGGAGCATAAGGAACAAGACATACTTATCCACTGTGTTGGGGACCTTCATGTGTCTCTCAGATCTTTTATTCTCAGACTAAATGGTGAGGGACATTCTGTTAGGTTTTTTTTTTTCTTGCATTTCCTTTTTTTTTCTGCTCCCTTCATTCTTTATTAGTGTTATAGTATAGCAGCTTACAATTGCCTGTAACTTCAGTTGTAGGGGATCTTACATCCTCACACAGACATGTGTGCATAGAAAATAAAATGGAAAAAAAAATCTTCTCTGTTTTCTCCATCCTTGGGAAAGGCACAAGGACACAAGTATCAGTTGAACCCAGATGTAGGTTCTGTGGTAAGAATGACATCTTACCATTGGCATTCATCAGGGACAGAAGTCACTCATGAGTATTGGCTCCCACAGGACACTGTCTATTGTGTGTGTTCACGAATGTATAGTTTTATCATCTTACACTATTCCTATAGTGACAAGACAGTTATGATAGCTTTTATTGTTGCCATCTCGTTGATTTCCTCATTCATTCATTCATTCACTTATTGTTTTCTTGTTTGGTAGCAGAAAGACTGAAAATGTGGATTTTAACTTGCAGTTTGGTTACTTGTTTGCCAAGCCTATATAGCAGGTGAGTTATTACAATTGTTCTCCCTATAGAGTCTTTTGTTAATGGGTCCTGATAAACCACAGCTTTAGGCCGTTGTATACATATATTTCATTGCAGGCCCAGTGTTCATGATTGAAAAAGTGAAGGGTAGCTCTTTAAATGTTTTTCACACTAGTATGTGGGATCTTTCTTACAACACAATAGCCTTTCATAGCTTCCCTTATTCTTTTTGAATAACCACGAGTGAGTTTTTAAACTCTTAGAGCTACATGCCCCCACCCTTCTATTCTTGCTCTTTTCTACAGTTGGTTACATTACCAATGCATACAAGAAGGAAGCCATAGAAGGGAGTCCAGGAAGAGGCTGCTGAGGGGGAGATCACCCCAACTAAAGCCTTCACATAGATTTGGAGCATGGACCCAGAATAATGGTGACAGCGGTGTGCCTGCTGCTTACCAAATGCTGAATTCTGTGCGGAGAATGATAATTACTGACTCCGGAGAAGAAAAGCCATCAACCCTGTCCTGATTACTAATTAATCAAGGACTAACAGCTTTTAAGCCAGTGACTCTGCTTCAGCAATGCAAGTCATGATGCTTAAGAGTTGAGGGAACTCCAGATGCACTCTTCTGCCTGGTTAAAACCTCCATGTTAGTTTCGTTTGGTGGCTTGCTTCATTTTTTTGCCATTTGTTCTGTTTTTGGAGAAATGACATTTGGTGAATATTCTGTCTTTTGGGAGGCACAGAGAAGAAATTCTGGGGCAAGGCACTGAATAAAACTCTGGTACAGACATTTTCTCCTCCATACTGACAAGTCAGATTTGTCTTAATGAACACTTCATATGAAGTGGCTTAAAAATCTCTGAAGAAGGAAATTGAAGAAGATCTCAGAAGATGGAAAGATCTCACATGCTCACAGATTGGAAGAACCAACATTGTATAAATGACCATCTTTCCTAAAGCAATCTACAGATTCAATGCAATCCCCATCAAAATTCCAACTCAATTCTTCATAGAGTTAGAAAGACCAATTTGCAAACTCATCTGGATTAACAAAAAACCTTGAATATCAAAATCTATTCTTAACAACAACAACAACAACAAACTTCTGCGGGAATCACCATCCCTGACCTCAAGCTGTATTACAAAGCAATTGTGATAAAATCTCATGGTGTTGGTACAGAGATAGGAAAGTAGATAAATGGAACAGAATTGAAAACCCAGAAACGAACCCTCACACCTATGGTCACTTGATCTTTGACAATGGAGCTAAAAACATTCAATGGAAAAGGACAGCCTCTTTAACAAATGGTGCTGGTTTAACTGGCAGTCAGCATGCAGAAGAATGCAAATTGTTCTCTTCTTATCTCTTTGTACAAAACCCAAGTAGAAGTGGATCAAAGATCTTCACATAAAACCAGGTACATGGAAACTATTAGAAGAAAAAGTGGGGAAAAGCTTAGAACACATAGACACATGGGAAAATTTCCTGAACAGAGCACCAATGGCCTATGCTCTAAGAATCAACAAATGGGACCTCATGAAATTGCAAGGTATCTGTAAGGCTAAGGACAGTGTCAAGAAAACAAAACACAGCCAACAGACTGAGAAAGAATTTTACCAATCCCACATCTGATAGAGGGTTAATATCCAATACACACAAAGAACTCAAGAAATTAGATTTCAGAGAATCAAATAATCCATTAAAAATGGGGTACAGAGCTAAATAATTCTCAACTGAGGAATTCCAGATGGCTGTGAAGTACCTAAAGAAATGGTCAGCATCCCTAGTCATCAGGGAAATGCAAATCAAAACAACCCTGACATTCTACCTCATACCAGTCAGAATGGCTAAGATCAAAATCTCAGATGACAACAGATGCTGGTGAGGATGGAGATAGAGGAATATTCCTCTATTGTTGGTGGGGTTGTAAGCTGGTACAACCACTCTGGAAATCAGTCTGCAGTTCCTCAGTAAATTGCACATAGTCCTACTTGAAGACCCTGCTATTCCACTCTTGAATGTATACCCCAAAAATGCTCCAACATATTATAAGGACACATGATCCACCATGTTCACAGCAGCCTTATTTATAATAGCCAGAAGCTGGAAAGAACCCAGATGTCCTTCAACAGAGGAATGGCTTCAGAAAGTGAGGTACATTTACACAATAGAGTACTATTCAGCTATTAGAAACAATAAGTTTTTAAAATTCCTAGGCAAATGTATGGAACTAGAGAATATCATCCTGAGTGAGGTAACCCAGTAACAAAAGAACACACATGGTATGCAGTCACTGATAATTAGATACTAGCCCCAGAAAGTTCTGAATACACCAGAAACAATTCATAGACCTTAAGAGGCTCAAATAGAAGAAAGGCCAAAACGTGGAAACCTCAGTTATTCTTAGAAGGGAGAAAAAAACACTCTCAGGACAAGGTACAGGATGTAGTGGCAGAGCAGGGATTGAAGAGGGGATCATTCCTGGGCTGCCTCACCTGGGGATCCACCCCTTGTACAGCCACTGGTTCAAGCACTATCTCTGATGCTGGGAAGTGCTTGCTAGCAGGAACAGGATAGGGGTGCCTCCTCAGGGGCTCTGCCAGAGTCATGCAGCTGAGCATGCTTGCAGCTCACCATCAAACTGAGCATGGGGATCCTAGTGATGGTGCTGGGGCAGGGGATACAGGACTTAAGGGGTTGCTGTGTCATAAGAACAACATTGTTGACCAACCAAATTTTCCACAGCTCCCCGGACTAAAACACCAATCACTGAGCACACATGGAGAGACCGATGGCTCCAGTTGCATATGTAGCAGAGAATAGCAGTGTCTGGCATCAATGTGAGAGGAAGCCTTTGGCCCAGTGAGGGCACATTTTCGCAGTGTATGGGAAGCCAAGGCACGGAGATGGAGAGGGTGATTGGGAGCTGATGCACCTTTGTGAAGACAAGTAGAGGGGGAGAGGAGATGGGATCTTGGTGACTGAAGGGAATAACATTTGAAAAAAAACAGAAAATAAAGAAAAGAATTAAGTATAATATTGCATTCATAATGCATTTATTTTACAGGCATGTTATTTATTGACTGATTTATTTAATCATGCAGTAACATTTTTTTCTAATGCTTGAAATTTTATAAGCTCTTTTTGTCATTAGATGTATTTTGACATACAGCTTATTACTTTCTGGGGAGTGGAGGAAGCCCTGAAGGCACTGTGTGTAGTTTGACATGGTGTCCCCAAGGTTTTAAGACCCATGGAAATGGGAAAGCCTTCTCCTTAGGATTAATCTTGGTTAATGACAAATCCTTCCATTGGTTTGAGTGCAAATGTTGACAGTGTGTGCAGACACAGTCATCTTTATTTGAACACAGACACAGAAATGTATTTATCTCAACCCTCAAAGTGAACATTTAGATCAATCCTCCTTCATTCTTATATCCCAGTAAGGACAGTTATGCTTCAAGGTTTTTGATATATTGATATACTGATGTTCAGAAAGCTGTACTTGTTGATATGGATGTGACAGGACATAAAAGACACCTTTCTCCAGCCCTCCACATCCCTAGTAACCGTTTATACATTTCATCATTGGGTAAATATAGATCTTATTGCTCAACTTGCATTTCTGTCCTTTCAAGTTGGAGTGAGTACTTACCAAGAATTCTTTTTGTTTTAAAGATTTATTTATTATATATAAGTGCACTGTAACTGTCTTCAGACACACCAGAAGAAAGACATCGGATCCGGTTTCAGATGGTTGTGAGACCACCATGTGGTTGCTGGGATTTGAACTCAGGACCTCCGGAACAGCAGTCAGTGCTCTTAACCTCTGAGCCATCTCTCCAGCCCCCAAGAATTCTTATGGATTAAAAAACATGCCAGTTAGAACTATCAAGATGGCTTAGCCTGTAAAAGCAGTTGTCTAAAAGCCTGGTGAAGAGAGTTCAATCCTCTGGACAGACACAGTGGAAGGAGAGACTCACCTTCTTCAGTGGTTTTAAAAATACACCAGAACAAGCACATGACCACCATGAATCAATTTAAATAATTAAACAAATGCAATTATAAACCTTCCAACTTCTTTTCATCTGGGCTGTTTGATGTTTTCATGACCAGGGATCCCATATATATGTATACATAGTTTGGCACTCACCCAAGAAGAACTTGGGCCCATTTTGTTTTGCTTTGAATGAAAACTGATTTTCAGCTATAATATTTTAATACATAATCCAGAAAGATGACCTTAATTTTTCTTAGACTATGTTGCTTCATCTGATCCTTGTCTGTGGAGTGTATGTTGGGAGAGGAGAAAGGATGATTGGAAGGGAGAAGCTACTGTTTTTATTTACTTAAAAGGCTACAAATTCAGGGTGATTTTTATTTCAATAAAGAAACTTCCACATTCCCCCAGAGCACCAGAGCTTCTTTCTTCTGTTCAATGGTGATGAACCATTTTCATTTAGAAAATGCCAATAGCTTTAATGAGTTAGGCCTGCCCCTTTCACTGAATGGCTGCTGCTCACTGATCTTGCAGGCAGAGAAGGGCAGCACACATGGATATGCCAAAGAATTCTTCCTGATTCCGAGCCTGTATTAAGATTTTATCATCAAGTAGACACACACAGCCTATGAAATGTAAGGTGATGTAGTGTGGTGGTATTGTTAATACAAGGGGCAGTTTACATCTGGAACAGTATCTGATGTCTTGCTAGATGATGAACTATGTAAGCACATGCTTCTCAGGGCAAGTTAGAGCCAGTCCTTTGGAGGTCTATGTTACTAGAGTTGTGAAGGAGACTATTGGTTTTTCTGTAGCGTGTTGTGGGGACCTCTCTCAACCTTCAGATCACCAGGCTTTGCTCCCAGGTATTGACACAGTGGGGAGAAGGAGGATCTTTAGCTTGTGTGTGTGTGTGTGTGTGTGTGTGTGTGTTACTTTAGTCAAGTATTTGTTGATCCTGAGTTCTGTAAACTGGCATTTCCTCCAGGAAACTTTTGTGAGGAGTCCTGTCCTCAGTCTATGCTTACTAGGTTTCTGTGCCTCTTGATTTGTTCATTTTGAACAATCCATCCTATGCCTGATTTTCCCAGGCACACTTCCTCTGAAAGATTGGATGAGAGCTCCATTTCCAACTCTAGGAGAACATGAGTTGCTCTTGAGAAGGTGATCCCTTTAGCCAAGTGCTAGATTCCTGCCCTCCCCTGTTCTAGCCTTCCCAGTGAAGTTCCACTACTGATATATTCCAGACATTCTCACATCTGGGAGATGTTTGGGATGTGCACAAGACTATTTTTAAACACCCTCCTATAACATCAATAACAATTGTGACAAAGACTTAGAAGTGCTTATATTTACCAGACTCTTAGAGTACTTAAAATATACCTCAGACTACAGAGTTGGAGGTGATGATGGGATTATTTTTTTTCCAGTTTACAGATGAAGAACCCCAACTTCAGAGATATTACATGGCTTTCTCGAGGTCACAGATGAAAAGGAGTGATTCTAAAGCAGGCAATTTGGTTTTATACCTGAGAGGCTGACTCCTGCTGACAACAAGGAGTCCTGGTGGTCTACAGCAAGAGAGCACTGTGAACTGTGTTGGGTGAAGTGGTAGAGACATGATTGTTGCATTTGACAGCATGTGGGAATTCATAATTAACAGTTTCATTTTCTAAACTAGTGTGTCCATTGTCTAAGAGCTCGTTAGCCTCGGCTACTTACAACCTGCTTAGGGATCAAGGGAGACAGACAAAGCTTGAAATATTGGCCTTTAAGAAAATAATACCACCTCACATAAGCTGATGGTTCCGTGGGTGGATCTGGAGTCAGTCAACACTACTGGATAAAAGTTTAGTTTTCAGTCTCTGCCACACCGTGGATGGGGCTCAGGAGAGAAACAGAATCTATTATAGACAAATTAAGAAAACAATGTTTTTCTTGAATACTGCATAAAAATTCCCAAGGCTAGAATTGATTTTTTTTTCTGTGCAGAGGTTTTCATATTTAGATTTGTCAGCATGCATATGGAAAAATGAAGAATGTATGTTTTCTTATTAAGTTCCAATAGCCAACATGAAGTGTGATTCAACTAAAAGTACCTGAGTATTTTTGCTTCATACAATCACTGCAATCCATGCCTTTTGAATTCACGATTACTAAACTGAATACTTCTGGTTAAAATTGCCATTTGAAGACAAGTCCCTTCAGTCCCTTATAATTTATTGTTAGTTAGTGACAATTCTTGTTTTTATTTCTGGAATGTAGTACCATGTGGAACAATTGCTTCATTTAAGAATTGTATATATTTTCCATTGACAATGACTCTCTTGCCTGTTTAATATGGCCCAGACTTTAGGGAGACAACATGATTTAGACCTCCCCAAAGCTGCCTTGTAAAAGTGAAGGTATGGGCTGCTTCCCAGTTTGAGAGACAGAGTTAAACTTCTTTCTTGAGAGCCTCTTGGACTTCTTAGGATGTTTTGGGACTTAAAGTTTTGCTGCTAATGGTTTGGTATCTTACAACATAGGAAGTTATGTACATTTTATCATATACATTCTACAAGCTTTTATCTTTTTAGGGTAGAATGATCCAAGCTTTAAGCACTGAAGACTAACTCATATGACTGCTTGTGTTGTTATTTATCTAATACTTTAGTCTGTATTAATTAACTTTAGTAAAATACATTTGCCTAAGAAGGAAAATTTGTATAAATATCTGAGTAATTAAGAATAAAACCTTTGTCAGCGGTCACAGTTTTCATTACAGAAGGACCACAGACAAAGTTATGAAAATCTTCTACAGGTAGCAGTGCCTAATTTCCAGAGACTGCAGACTTCAAAATCTAGCTTCTATTCCTTACTGAAGATTATGAACTGAGTAATGCAAGCTTCCCATAAGTAGAACCTGTACTAGAGATGTTTTCCCTTCCCATATGACTCCAGCCCTTACAACCTGAGGATTATTCAGAGTCATGTGTGTCTTCCACAGACTTCTAAGGATCTGCTGTCATCACCTGTTAATCCTGTAAGAGGTGTGTTCCTATGATCAGCAACTCCATATTTCTACAACTAAGCAAGGACTATCTTTGATACTTTATTCATATGTTAATATGGAGTGGCCCAAGAGTGAACTTCAAGTATCACTCAGTTGATCAAATACCTGACAAATTAGAATAAGAGCAAAAACACACTCAGTAAAGGTGGACATATATATATTCCAAAAGACACTACCAGTGACCTAATGCCAAGTGCTCAAATCCTATCACACACACACAAAAAACATAAACATAAAAATCCAAGATATTGTCTTCCCTATTAACTGGTACTACCAAAATAATAATTCTCGAGGAAAGCAATGTAGAAGAACAGAAGCAACAAGAAAATTATTTCAAAGTAGCAATTATAAATATGTTCAAAGAACACAATGTGTATATAAATAATGTTGTAATAAAGACCAAGAAAACCAAATAACAGTTGCACATAATAAAACAACTCAAGATACGAAAATAAAATAAAGAAATATAATCTCAGAAGAAAAACAAAATCAAAATGAAACTTGAAATAAAAACTTCAGTAAGTCAAATGAAAACTTCAGTAGGAAGCCTCATCAATAGATGGATCACATGGGAGAGAAACTATTAGGGCTTGAAGACAATGTAGGGGAGGTGGAGAAGAAATAAAAATCTACAAAATTCCCACGAGAGGAAAATGCAGGAACCCTGGAACAATCTAAGAATACCAAGCTTAAAAATAATAAGTGTGGAATAAGCAGAAGGAATACAGATCAAAGGCACAAAAATAGTTTCAGCAATCATGGAAGAAAAAGATGACTTGCATGTGCAAGAGGCATACAGAACACCAAATATTATCAGGATAACTGATGACATTATATAATAATGAAAACAATGCACAGAACAAATTAAGGATGTTGAAAACAAGAAGAGAGGAAGGTCAAATTTTACTTAAAGGCATGCCTATCCAAATAACAATTGATTTTTTCCAATGAATCCAGAAGAGAATAGATCAATGCAAGATAGTTTCTGAAAGATCACATTTGCCAGCACAGACCACTATGTCCAGAAACTACTTGTCATAACTGAAGGAGATTGAGAATTTTATTTCTCCAATAAAAATGTGTTAAAGAAATTATGATCCCACATTATATAAGATGCTGAATAGAACACTACAAAATGAATAGAATAAACATCCAACAACGACAGCAAAACATTACAAGTATACAAGTCAGTGGTTAAGCAAAGGAGGAGTAAGAAAATAAAATAGTAAAATGGCAGGATACAATACATATCTTTCAAGAATAACTTTATCACTGTTGCAAATGACTCAGTCAAAAGACATAAACTACAAGACTTGATTAAAAAATAGAATGCATCGTTTTGCAGCCTTTAAGAAACACAAATCACAACCAAGATAGACACTACCTTAGAATGAAAGGATGGGCACAGGTGTTTCAAGTAAACTTAACCAGGAAACTAGTAGAAGTTGCTATTCTTATAGACAAAGTAGACTTCAGACCAGATGTAATCAAAAGAGATGTAAGTTTCTTCATTCTGATCAAGGAAACAGTGTATTAAGAGAATACAATCATAAACATAAATGTGTCAAAATTGGGTGGACCAAGAAAATGTTCCAAGATTTAAAGCAACGAATAAATCCTAATGTATTCATAATAGGTGACTTTCAGCAATGGATAGATGCTCCAGACAGAAAATGAGGAGAAATAAAAGAAATAAAAGGCACTATACATCCATTGAGTATAACTGATATCTATACAACATTCTGTCCAAACATTTGTGAGTATAGTCTTTTCGGCCGCCCTTAGACCCTTTACTTAAATAGAACTCATACTGGATCACAACACTTCTCCCAATAGATCAGGAGAACTGAATTAGCTTCTTGTGTCTTATCTGAACACAACAGAATAAATATGGATATAAACAAAACCAGAAACCAGAGAAAATATACACAGTCATAATACTGAGTAGCAGACTATTGATAGATGAACAGGTTACTGAAAAAAGAAAAGCATACAAACCAAATAACACACTTAAGGAAGTACAGGAAAGCCAAGAGAACACACGCAAACAAGTTGAAGCCCTTAAAGAGGAAACACAAAAATCACTTAAAAAGATAAGGAAAGCACAAAAATTTATATTCTATAAATTAATGTGCACTAACTCCCCAGGTACTTGTCTTTATACCCATCGATTGGTGCATCTCTCACTCCTCGTGTATAGTATAAAAGTCTGTGGAAGTTTCATTCCCAAATGGGACATCTATGTCACATACCTTCCTCACAAAGCTGAAAGGTGATTGAAGAATAGGCAATGGGAGGATCAGAATAGACAAATATAATAGATGACTGCTACTAGTCACCATTTGTGGACAGGACATGCCTGCTGCTCATATGAACTCACAGTAGCTCTGACTGCATGTTCAAGACCTGCACAAGATCAGTTCTGCCAAAATCCCAGCGTGGATGGGTGGGTGGAGAAGGGGAACATAACTTCTCATCTTTAGCTGAGGAGCTATTGGCAATTAATGTCTGTGGGGAAGAAGGAGAGTCAGTTCCTTGTATGATGTTTTCCCTGAGAGGCTATTCATGCTCCAGTAGATGGCTGTACTCTATGTGTGTATTGACAGGACTAAATGAACTCAGTGGATTGAAAAATCAAACAGACAATGTTGGGAAGGAAAACTGGGTGAGCAGGTAGGAGAGGAGATATAGGGGAAGGAACTAGGACAGGTTTGTCAAAACATATTACATCTATGAAATGTTCAATTAAAATAGATTTTTTTTGCAATGTTTAAGCATAGTCCACACAACTGCATAAATAAGGCAGTTTAATCATTGGCTTCTGCTTATGCTCTGGACTTGTAGGCTGTCCTCTTGTTTATATAATCAGCAACTTTCTAAAAGTTGTTAAAGGCCTAACTAGCCTTTATCTTAAACTTTCTCTTAAACTTTCTCCTTGATGCAAACAGAGGACCAATAAGAAAGTCACATTGTAACTCAGTGTTCATGTGCTACAGAATCTAACACCTACTTCAAACCACTTTCAATGATGTGTTTTGATGGAGATGAGGTGCCAAGCAACAGAGAAAACACATCCTTCCTTCCTAACAGAGCCAGATTGCTTCACCCAGGCAGGGGACTAGAGCATAGTTATAATTACCCTTATGGTAAAAGGTTTTGGAATAAGCTAGGACCCTGAGCATCCACTGGAACAAAGCCATGTGGTAATGTTGTTCCTGTTCCTTTCCAACTAGCACCAGATGGAGTATACTGCCTCCACCCCACCTGAAATTTATTTTTATTTTGACAGAAACTTGAAGGAAGGGGGTAAAGCACAACTCCTATAGTATATCTCTTGAGGCAAATATCAGAACACAACTTGTCAAATGGAATGTTAATTGGCCTTGAAAGACAGGCTGTTCATATTTGGTACTACTATGTCTGGCACTGATGAACTTTGGGAAATATTAATTTCCTATGGAGTCTGAACAAATACAGCAAAGACTTATTGTCACAGTTCTCAAGGACAAATCTAAAATAGTGTCACTTGGCCAAAATCTTCAGAGCCTTTCTTTGTATCTTCAGGGTCCACATTGTTGTTTCTAGTTTTGTGTCACCTTGACACAAGCTAGAATCATCTGAAAGGAGAGAACCTTAATTGAGAAAATATCTCTATAAGGTTCAGATATAGGTCCTTTTCTTAATTAGTGATTAATTGGGAAGGGTCAAGCCCATTATGGGTAGTGCTATTCCTAGGCTGGTGGTCTTGGGTTCTATAAGAAAGCAGGTTAGGCAATCCATGATGAGCCCGCCAGTAAGCAACATTTTTTCTAAGGCCTCTGAATCAGCTCCTGTCTCCATGTTGCTGTTCTGTTTGAGATTCTGTTCATACTTTCCTCAGTGATAGACTACTATATGAAAGTGTAAGCCAAAATAAAGTAAAAAATACTTTCCTTCCCAACATACTTTTGGTCACATGAGGGGGCGTCCCTGCAAGTGTAATACATGGAGGAAAACCTCAAGAAGAGATAAGAATGAAAACTCAGTGCAGATTGACTTCGTCTACCTGGTTGTGACTTTAGGGAGTCCAATGTCAGTTGGTTCACTGTCAGCAGATTTAAAACGCAGTACAGTTTGGGAAATGGTTTTTAGGTAGCAATCAGTCTAATTCCAGGTACACAATAAAATTTGAGATGTGACTACATAGAGATTCTCTTTCAGTGTTTATAAGGGTGGGTTCTATAGCTAAAGGGCCTAGAATCTAATGGGGTCTCTGATCAATAGCATATTGGTCAGCAGCCCATAAATTACTTGTGACATCTATCCTAAAGAAGGATAATTGGTCTAGGGAGAGAAGAGTCTGATTATTCTTAGGAATTTGGATGAGGTCTATACCTTCCTATAGCAAAAAGGTCACCAGGTTCTTAGCGACCTTCATTTTCAGCTTTCTGGATGGAATGCAGTTATTTGATTTTATCTCCTGCACTGAGATAACCCTATTTGATTAAGATTCCTTCTTAGTTCTTTTTGAGTACAAGGTCCTCTGTGCCCCAGAGAATCATGGTTCATCACATCAGTGGTAACCCTAACTAAGGATGATACCTTGCCTTTCTCAACATTCCTTGGCTGCATGAATTTGGTATCTGCCTTAATGATTAATACTTTCCTTTACATATTTTTCTTGTCCTCCATCTGTTACTTGCGGCAAGTTCAACAAACTACAACACATTGTAGGCTTAAACCACACCCTTTATCCCATTCTGGTGGTCAGAATGTCTAAGTACTAATAAGTTCAATCTCTGGTAATAGCTTCCTGGTCTACAGGAAGCTGTCTTTTCAATGTGCCAATATTTGGCTTACAGACAGGACATCTCTGCTTCTACTATGGTTGGCCATTCTAATCTTATGGACTCAACCTCCATCATCCACTTCCTCCTGAAGACCATTAATTACCATTCACTTTGGGCTTATGAGTTTAGTATATGAATGTGGGTGGTGACCATAAGACACAAACCATTGAGTTTATGTTTCACCTAGATAACCAAAGATGATCTCTTCTTAAACTCTAGCTTAATTGGGACATTGTTTACCAATGTCCAGATTCCTGGTACTCAGATGTTGATATATGGTTGAGAACCCATTTTTTTAAGCCTAACTCAGGGGTAAGAACAGAGACCTTGGTGGAAAGGGTTGTGAAGTAACCATGAATGTAGTATTATTTGTCATTTGGTCAACTCACTCCTGACAATTGTCTTTTGAGATATTGTCTGCTTTTCAAAAATGAAATGATGTCAGGGTCTTAAACCTGTGTTCACTGTGGCTTCCTGGACTTCTAAGTATCAGGGCCTTTACCAGATCCAACTGCTGACATCCAAACCACATAATATTTCCAAACTCCCTCATCACATATTAACGGGTATACACTGAGTGCAACATCACAGTTATGTGGCATCTATACCAGCTCCTGCCTTTTGCTCAAATTCCTTTAAATGCAAGCTTCCTGTGACTGCACCTTCATCTTAGGTGAGGGTTGAGCCTCACAAAGCAAAACAGACGAGGGCCTCACACGATGAGTATCTTCTTATTTCGCATGCTACAGTATTGATCAAGTATTCAGAATTTTTGTTGAGTCAGTCAACCGCATTGATCACTTGTTTATCTTGCCTACAGGAGACAGAAGCATCCAAACTGTTCACCTTCATGCAGTGTCTCCGCGCTGCTCTGTAAATTAGGTTTGGTAGGAATGGCAATTGCTGCTAGGATGGAACCTCCTAGGGCTCTCAGCCACAAGCTGTCAACCAACTTTACTCCAACAGAAGTTTTGCTAGAGCAATGAAACATTCTGGCAGGAATGACTGGCCTAGGATGCTTCACTCATGGTACAGTCTTAGGGAAGGAATTAGCAATGACCTTGAGTGTCTTCCTTCAGTCCAGCTGAAATGAGAAAGCACGTGACAAGGGACTCTCTCTCCCACCATTAGGTAAAAGCAGGTTTTTAAATTGTCTGTACCCTGGGCTGAGCTTGAGGAAGAAGACTGACTGAAAACAAATTCCCCATACAACGTATTGGTGATGTTTAAAATGCCTTCCTGTTCCTTGTTTCTAAATTTTAAATATGAAGCTTCTTTCCTTGGGAGTGGGAACTGAGGGGTGGGCTTTCTGTGGCACAGCATGAAGAAACAGACCTGGGGGGCATTTAAGCCAGTCTATATTGTGTTTCTAATATAAAACCTTCCTATGGATAAATTTTTTTTGCAGAATTCAGCCCAGTGCACAGGCATAAGCAGAGTTTGGGCACCATTCACACAGACCAATTTTTTTTTTTTAATTTTATTTATTTTTCAGAGTGGTTGCTGTGAAAAGCTGTCTTTTTTCTGTGGGGCCAAGTGAGGTTATCCTCCCTCCCCAGTCTCTTCTCCTTCTTCCTCTCAAGCATCAACTTCAGGCAGTCCCGAGACAGCAGACAGCTGTTCCTTTCCAGTTCCTAATGGCTTATGTCATAACTCGGCATTTATCTCGGGCACTCCATGGGATTGGGCTTATTATCTTATTGCTTTGCCACTGCAGAATTTATTGCATACAGGAGCCTGCTGCTGGCTGGGGGCTGGGAGCTGCAAGTGCAGAATTTTGGAGTCCTTTTGAATTAGGGCACCAGATGCCTAAGCAAGATAAACCTGCTATTGCCCTCGCCCAGGGGAAGAGATGTCTCCCTCAGAACCCACCTTCTGCAAAGTTAACAATTTAGATTAAATTAGTTGAGAACACAGGAAGGCAATTTTCATTTGTAAAGGGATTAGTTTTTTTTTTTTTTTTTTTTCTTCTTCTCCCTCCTTTTCTTCTTAGGCTGGAAAAACAATCTAAACACAAAGATAAATTGAAATGGGATTTTATTTTTAAATGGCTTTCACTAATACAAGTAATAATATAAAGGGAAATCTGTTTGGGTAATGCTGAATAGTGTCTAACTGTGGCATTCAAATAACTGCAGGTAATACATTTAGGGCTTTAATTTGTTGGGCTAGCATTTACTGGCTTCAGTGAACTGAAAATGCCCGTTAGAAGTCTCTCCCCAGGCATACTCTCAGAGGTGACGCCCCACCAGCACTGTCCTAGGGTGGATAGAGCTCCAGAAGCAACTGGAACTGAGCAGAAAGCAAATGGCCTTTAGCATCAAATAATTTGCATCCATAATGCAATGTAATCTATAGAGCACTCGGCTGAATGTTTTATACTGGGAAAACTTGAATTCATGCTATAAAACATAATCAAACTCATTTCATGATAATGAACTACTCAGGTTTAATGAATTTTTCCTTAAGTGCGGAGTTAATGCCCCTACTTTAGAAATACTTTTGTCCAGTGAGTAGTGAAATGACTGATCACTCACATATTCAATGGGATATTTCATAGGAACAGGAAAAGCGGAGAGAGAAAAATATGTCTCATTTCCCCATTTGCTTAAAAGTGCAATTGTTAAAACTAAGTTACAATGGAACTTTAGCATGCCCAGACAAGCCGTGCTTTTCTGAAATTCAGAGATTTCCGAGGGAAATGGTGCAGGCTCTTCCTGCCACCTGCTCCTTTGGTCATAGATTAATAACATCTGACCAAGCATGAATTCACGCTGGGGCCATCTGCTATCGCGAAGTGGGATGTGGTTCAGTTTTCCCAAGCAGGAGTCTGTAAAACTACCCGGCACAGCTCTCAGTCCAGAGTCATCCTGCTTTGATCCATGACCTATTTTGCTAACAGGAATTCAGAGTCCATTCTTGGTCAGAACGCATGGACTTCATCTATTTGCTTCTGGTCAGGGCACTGGCTCCCCTGTAATTTCCTGACAACCAAGGCCTTCTCTTCTATTGTATAATAATGGGATGTCAGCTGAGTGTGAACATTTACCTCTGTACTTTGAAACTGTTTATGAAGTTGAGAAACCTTCCCATAACATTCTCCTGTTCTCACTTCCCTTGCTTTGCTCGGTCACCCAAACCTGCCCTCACCACCACCAGACAGTCCTTGTAGCTGTGACCACTGTGTTGTCTCCTCCCTCCCCCAAATCTCTCCATGCTTAGCTCTTCTGTTGCTAAGGAGCTGAGAGGCTCTGAGAGATAAGAAGGATGGGACAGTAGAGGAGGACCAGTCCTTCTCAGTGTCCATTATCTGGTTTCTACAAGTCTCACCTAACCCTTCCCAGCCTTTCTTCCCCTCTGTAGCCAGATCCTCTGCTGTTTCTGTTATTCTACAAGAAAACACTTATTTCCAGAAAGCACTGTGTGCAGTGGAAATGGAATCAGGCCAGCTACTAAGGGACTTAATCTAACTATAATGCACTTGGCCACATAAGGAAAGCCATTTGAGCTTACAGTGTTGCAAACAAAAAACCAGAGCCCTAAAGTAGAGGGTCTCATAGCGGTATCTCTAGCACAGGCAAGACTCGCTTTTTTCCACTTGGAATGAGGCTGAGTAGCTGGTACCGAGGCAGTTATTTTGTGACTCTGGGCCAACCAGTGTGAAGATATAAGATGGCATAATTCATTTGAAAAAGCTAAGCTCTGGAGACATTCATTTTCCTCAACATCTTTTCACACACACACACACACACACACACACACACACACACAGAGAGGGAGAGAGAGAGAGAGAGAGAGAGAGAGAGAGAGAGAGAGAGAGAGAGAGAGAGAGAAAGAGAGAGGGAGGGAGGGAGGGAGGGAGGAAGGGAGGGAGGGAGAGAGAGAGAGGAGGGAAAGAGACTTTATTGTAGTAATCTGCTATTAGTGATTTTTCTGTTGCAAACATCTAAATGCAAACCGAGGACTACAACTTTAGTGTATTTAATGCTGTTCACTAGAGAGTTCAAAGGTCAAGAACCATGTTTAACTTACTGTCACACCATTCACGGGATAAACCTTTTCTGTCAGAGATGTAGGGACTTTTATCTGTCTGCTCTACTTTGTGAGACAAGTTTAATTAAGTAGCTCTGGCTGGCCTCAAACTCATGACTTCATCTTACTTCAGCTCCCCAAGTCCTAGAATTATTCGAGTGCATCATCACATTCAGCCTTTAAGGGTAACATTCTAGCATTTCCTTAAGCACCGTGCTAGTATTTATCTTAGTACTTTTCCAGTTCCTTATATAAAATACTTTCAAAAACAACAAGCAATTTAGGGGAGTAATGGGTTATTTTAGTCCTCAGAGTCAGATTGCAGTCTATCATTATGAGGAAGTCATGGGGGTAGATATTGGAGACAACTGGCCATAATGTATTCACAGTCAAGAACCAGAACTCAATGAGTGCATGCATGCTAATGCTCCGCTAACTTTCCCTACTCTTACATAATTTCGAATTCTGTGCCTAGGGAATGATGCCACCCACAGTGGGTGGAAATTACATCAATTAATGTGATCAATATAATTCCCCACAAGCATTCCCAAAGGTTCATGTCCTAGAAATTCTGGGTACTGTAAAGCTGATATTTAACATTAGCTGTTCTGATTCCATCTCTTGTCAATTTGAGCTGAACACAATGTTTAAGCTATGATCTTTCAACCCTTGCCCCTATAGGCTCATGGCCATCTTAGTATTCAATCCAAAATAACCAGTTCCAACATTTTATAAGCCTAGTATCTCTTAAATCTTAGTACCCATTAAAACAAAACAAAAGCAAGTTACTAACATCCAATGTATTCTGCCACAGAATTCCTACTCCAAAGTGGAATGATCTGGACTTCACAGGAAATGGTCAAACCAAAGCAAACCTTAAACCTGGCGGCAAAAACATAAAATCCAACAGCTGTATATCTGGCATCTGGAGTTGGTAACGGAGCCATCTGCACAACAAAAGAGTCTGGGTAGGCACAGCTAATAATGACCTTTGACCTCACACCTACAGCTTTCTTCTGCAGATATCCTGTGATTCTGACATTTCCAGTATCCTGGGATGTCCTATCTCTACCTAGGCTTCTTTGTGTTCTCAGTTTCAAAGGATAGCTTTTCAGGGTCTCCATGAAAGGACTGTGATCCTGTCCCACATTGTCTGGCATCAGTATCTCTTTGGAAATGTGGAGCAAGACTCCATGCCTCCTTTAAGTTTGTACCTTTCATGCCTCTAAAACCAGAACTATATAAACAAGATTCTGCTACCAGCTAGATATGGGGTCTCCAGAAAGTTAGATTTTAGCCCATGGTATCAGGCTAGTGTCCATTGGTTTAGGGAAGTCACAGCAACAGGAGCTTGAAATAGCTGGTCATGTTGTACCCATATTTAAGAATAAGTGAGTGCACACACTCACGGCTTCCCTACTCTGACTGCATATGATGTGATACCTACTTCAAACTCCAGATGTTTGAGTTCCAGGATATGCTGGGCTACAGCCTGGAGCTGTGGTACTAAAGTAAATTCTTTCTCCTTTAAATTGCCTTTCCAGAATATTTGATCAGAACAAGAAAGAAACTACAATGCTATCTATTCTTCTATAAATGTCTTTAGATGATGAATGTGAATATAAAGTTTATAACTTACTCTCTTCTTGTGGAAAGTAGTTTGTGCATTAAAATGTCAAGTATAAAAAAAGAAATCATTTTATATGAATAACTAGTATAACTAATTGCAATAATTTTCAGATAAAAAGTTATATCTAAATTGAAGTAACTCATTCTTTTGGCTAATTTTATGATGAACATTCATTTCATTTTGCCTGTATTAAAACAAATATAGCTATTGGTTGCAAAAGTAATTGGCTGGATATTTTAGCTTTGGAATGAAACTTGGATTTGAATTTAATTTACCTGAAGTTGATTCAATAAGTAAATATTTGATCTTTTAAAACTTGATTGATTGAAACAGTCTAGCCTTTTATATATTCATACCTAGATATATAGCAGTGGCTTGGTAAGAGAAATTGAAATGCAACTTTAGTTTTCAGGGTAATATCAAAAGAACTTGCATTAAGATTCCAGCTTGAAATCTGAAAATGTTAAAGACACATTTGATAGAAAGATGTAATGAAAACATGTTACCTAGGTTACATGAATGTATGATCAAAAATATAAAATGGATCCTTTATAAACCTATCTTGTATTATACCTCCCTCCAATTTAGATGTTTTCTAAATCTCTTACTGCTTGATGATTTTGCTTTGTAATATCATGCATATTTTAAAAAATCAATTAGAAAATATATTTTCTAAAGAACCAATAGTCATAACAGAAGCCTTGGTTAAGATTTTTGAATGAATTTATTAAATTGTTATAGAATAACACTTCTGTATCAAGAGATATTGTGTAGTCACAAGGAGAATTTGCCTCTCAAAATTTCAGTTTGTGATGTGTGTGTTCAGAATCCCAGTACCTCAGTTCTCTGTGACATATGTTGCTTGGTTGATTCAGCTGCAGAGTCTCTCATTTCCTCCAGGTGAGGTTGGAAAGGGTCAATCTGAGCTGGCTCACCACTCTCCATTGAAACAGGTAGCACTGACCCAGTGAGCCTAAGGGGATACATACAGAAATTCTAAGAAGTCTCTTTCAGAAGATAGAATGGCATGAAAAGAAATAGTTCTCTTTTTATCATTACCATGTCTTCCTGTACAGGATGAGCAAATCGGGAAAATGGCTTGTAGCCATCTTTTGACTAGAGATGGAGATTGAAAGATGCTATTAAGCAAGAACCAGTGCCCCGACCTTACTGACTTAGTAATAGGGCTTTCACAGAGCTACGAAGTCAAGGTACATTTGTGACTTGTCATCAAGAGCATTTTTCCTCACGGATGACATTTATTACAATAGGCACAATTTAACTTCCCCAGATTCCAATATCCTATGTTCTAAAGTAGCACCTAGCTCAGCTTGTGGCCATTGTTTTGTAGGTGTGCGTGAAATCTCCAAATCAGAGGATCAAACAAGGAGTCCTTGAAGGAGGTAGCCCAGAGAAGCAAAAAAACTGCCACTTCACCCAGTAGACAGGCTTTGACTGGAGAAATGGGTGGACGGAGGGCAGCAATGGATGATGGAATAGTGAGAAGCACCTGTGCTTTCATGAGCAAGAGTGGGCAATACCTCCAGCTGAACTCACTTATTCTGGGCAGGGGGAGTATTCCATGCGTTCAGGAGGGGTAAAAAAGTGGAGGAAGTTTCCTCAGCAGACCCCTGAGAACATCCTAGTACAGGTAAGTTGAAAATGGACCCCTTACTCTGCTCCTCGTTGAAGCATAAGCCTGAATCATAGAGCCACATGTGCCCTGAATCAGACAGCTGAACCTGGAAGACCTGCTGCTGTATGTATGCCATGGCGTCCACTGACTGGCTCTTGTTGAGTGAGGCACATGGGGAGATCATGGGGCAGGTCATTTGGGGGAGGAAACATGGCAAATGTGGTTATTTGAAAATCTCTCTCTCTCTCTCTCTCTCTCTCTCTCTCTCTCTCTCTCTCTCTCTCTCTCTCTCTTTTATTTTTGGTAAAGTTGGGTTATACACCAGAGGTGATCATGTTTCACAGACATTGGAGTTGAAAATGGATTAGGTTTATTTTGGAATAAAATCAAGAGAGAGTTCTGTTGTGCATTGCATTTCTCATTGTTCTCTGTTCCTAATTATTTGAAATTACATTAAATAAATTAACAGCTTATTGAATATATAAATAAATTAATAAAGCCTCAGGGAGATGGCCAGATAATAAAGGGCCTTTACGACAAAGTTAGGGCATTTGGATTTCATCCTGCAGGCATTTGAAGGATTTTAATTAGCCAAATTCATGGGCAAATTAGCACTTGGAAGGCAAACTCCTGGCTCAGTGTAGAGAGAGACAAAGGAAGAAGCATGGTTCAAGATGGAAAGCTCCGTGGAGGCTGCCTCCAAAGTGTGGGCAACATATGATAAGCTTGGACTGGGAAGTGCGGAAGGAACATGCAAGAAGGACCAGGGAGAGCTGAGGTGGGCTGCTCATCCTGTCTGCAGGCAGGAGAGAGGTAACTTCTGGAAGCAGCAATAGACTCTGTTAATTGCGGGCTGGAGATTTATTTCCATTTTGACAAGGATTTATGTGCTTCTGGTACTGTTGGCTTGGGTTCTATACTTTAAGAACTACTGGCCCTGGTAACTCGCTGCCTTCTGCCTATGGTATATGAGGATTTGAATCTCGTCCAAGAACCTTAGCAGTTGAGGCAGGAAGTGGGTTGCCAAAACATCATACTGACGACTTATACATTGTGTGACGTGAAGAGACAGAAAGTTTACACCAAGTCTCAGACTATCAGTTTACACTCAGGTACCAATTTTCTTTTCCATAGATGTTGGTGTAGTTTAGGTAGTGGGAGGCAAAAGGATCATGCTAACTTAGACTTGCATGACTAGGAACATGGACTATTCTGGAGAAATGGACCAGTAAAGTTTCTTTGTAATGCTGCTTGTTGGAACAAACAATTTTATAACATATTGTAGAAACTTTTTTTTTTTTAAAGGAAATACAGAATATTTCTGTTTTCTAAGAAGAGTATCATATGGGTAAATTATCACTGAAAGATACCATATAAGCCTGTTATTTCTTACACTCTTTACAGATTTCCTCTGTCCTCTGATTTCTTTTGGCTGTGGTTCAGTCCATGCAGTGTGAGCATATTTGGTTGTTTGGTGGCTCAGCTGTGGCTAAGGAGAGTAGAGCTTGACAAATGTCATCCTAGGACCTTGATCAAAGATGGACTTTGGTAGTCTATTAGGAGATATAGCTGTGGTTTCTGGTTGTGACCACATCCCAAGTTTGAGATCCATTAGCATAGACTGTCTGGAAGACCTGAGGCAGCCAGAATAGGGATGTGTGTGTGTGTGTGTGTGTGTGTGTGTGTGTATAGGTCAGAAGTCAATTTCAGGTGTCCCTCTTTAGGAGAAATTCACCTTGTTTGTTTGAGATGGGGTCTCTCAGTTCTCCCAATAGGACATAGGGCTCATAGATTAGGGATTTGTTGACCAGCATGCTGCATGATTGTACTGTTTCTGGAATCCCAGCCTAGTGATTAAATTCAAGTCTTTAAGCTTGTGTAGCAAATACTTTACTGGCAGAGCTCCTTCCTTGGCCTTTCCATTGTTTCTTCCTAGTGTATAAGAAAGCAAGACCTGTTGCTTTCTCCCTTTTTCCTTCTCTCTTTTCTCTGAAAATGCTTTACCTCAGACCTTCAACACATTTTTAAGACTATTTCAGACTCAAGCTGTAGTAGCAGCTCCTGGGGGAAAACTTGCTTAGTAGCAAGCAGGCTCCTGGGAATACATGTGAGTCTGGCTTGGGACTCATACATTGGAAACCTGCATTAGAGCAGAAACCACAGTCAGTGAAAGTTAGGTTCTATAATGTAGTTTGGTTCTATAATGTAAATCTTCGTGCTTTTTAGTGATGTCCAAAATAATCTCATTTACTGTTTCATATAAGTACTTCTCAAAGTATTCTGATGTTCAGACAAAAATGATCATAAGTAGTCTAAAACCTCCAGTGGATAATTTTCTTGCTTGAAAGATACTTTTAGTAAAGTAGTAGGAAACAGAATTAACACATATATTCAATACACTTTCTGTGTACAGTAATGAATGTGATGATAAAGAAATAATTCTAGGAGGTTGGTCTGGTGCTGCTTGTATTTAAATGCTAAAATCTGTACATGAAGATTTTGTTACCAGCATTTGTTATATAGAGTTATCCATGATTGGTTAATAAAGATGCCTAAAGCCTGGGCTGGGCAGCAGAGAGGGCAAGAAACAAAAATTCCTGGGCTTGGTCTCTCAGGCAGAGTCTTCAAGGAGAGAGAAAGAAGAAGTAAGCCACCGTGGGGTAGGTGGATCATGAGCACAAGACCATTAGGGGTGGCTTTTTTTGGAGTAGGAACGGCCCAAGAGAAACATGGGAAGTGATATATTAAAATTTTTGACAGGGAAGAAGACAAAATAGCATAGAGAGTTGATATCTGTCCAGCTCTAATGCTCTAAGCATTATTATACATCTAAAGGTTTTTCGTCTTTTATCTGGGAGCTATATGGTCTAAACAGGACAAAAATTTTGAAAATAATATTTACCTCACATTTTGGTGAACCAATGCAGATCCTCAGAGGCTATACCAGAGTTATACTGATACAGTTCAAGATGCTTGCAGCTAACCATTGGACTGAACATGGGGATTCCAATGAAAGAGCTAGAGAAGGGACTAAAGGAGCTGACAGGGTTGTAAGCCCACTGGGAGAACAACATTATCAACCAACCAAACTCTCCAGAACTCCCAGTGACTAAAATACCAACCAATGAGCACACATGGAGAGACCCATGGCTCCAGTTTCACATGTCGCAGAGGACAGCATTGTCTGGCATTAATAGGAGAAGGGACCTTTGTCCAGCAAAGGCTAGTTTTCCCAGTGTAGGGGAATGCCAAGGTGCTGAGGTGAAGAGGGTGGTTAGTAGAGGGAGCACCTTCATGGAAGCAAGTGGAAGGGGAGGGGAATGGGAGTATGGGAAAAGGGGATAACATCTGAAATTAAATACAGAGAACATCTAATAAACAAATAAACAAACAAAGAATTTACTTATAACCTAAGTTGAAATTCCAGATTCCCAGATAAAAGACATGCTATCTCTTTAAGGTGGAGGCCATAATGGCAGCTAGGAAGACAGGGGAAGTGGTTCTTTAGCAATGTTGTTTTTTTCACTCAGCCCAGCACACTCCCAGAATCCTTTTTGTCTCACCTCCTATTTCCTGTTTAAGTTATGGCCCATCAAATTTATTGACAGATGCCACCTCCTTACAGACACAAGATATTTCTGTCTACAATGTGTGTGTTTTTGTGTGCACACTCACAATAACTTTTAAAATACTGAAAATAACTCTAGGGAGAAAAATCTTTCTCCAGTGAAAACCACAGAGTACTGAGGAAAGAAATGAAAGGCTCCAGAGGTCCACATTCATGAATTATCAGTACTAATACTGTGAACATGGCCATGTTACCAAAAAATATGCAAATTTATTGCAATATGTATTAAAACTCTGGTGCTGTAAATAGAAAAATAAAACATTCTAAAATTCATATACAAGCACGAAATGACCTGAATAGCCAAGTCATTCTGAGTAAACTGTGCAGTGTTGAGGGCACCACTATATTAATCTCAAGGTAGACTACAGGGACACAGTATCCTCAATAGCATAGTACTGGCCAAACACAGATACAGAGATCAGAGAGCAAAGCAATAGATTTGAGGACCTGAACTTAAGCCCAACACAGCTACAGGCATCTGATTCTAAACAAAAGGATCCAAAACATATGCTGGAGAAAAGGAAGCAGCATCCACAAATAATAGTGGGAAGGTGGAACTTATATATAAAAGAATAAGAATATATGTTTCTATTGTTTACCTTTTAAAAAAAGGCCAAGAAGCTTTGAAACTGCTGGAGGAACCCATAGGTAAAATCCTTCAAGACACCGGCAAATCTAGAACTTTCGAAGAGCACCTCAGCAACATGAGACTTAATTCCAGGAACTGACAAAAGATATCGAATCCAATCAAACATCTCCTGCTCTAAAGGGTAGAATCAGCAGTGTGAGGGGACAGCTGCAGAACGGAAGAGAGTCCTCATGTGGCAGGGGAATAACAACCAAAATCTACATAGAATTAAAAAACCACCGAAGGAACAATTAATCCAATCAATAAATGGACGAACAAACTTAATAGCCCATTCTCAGGAGGAGTACAAACATTCAAGCATACAGCACAGGAAATAATGTTCAATGTTTTTACTTACCACAAATTGCAAAAAAACAAAACAAAACGACAACAACAAAACACCGAGACCCACTCTAACCCCTCAGAGATGGGCTATCATCAAGAAAAGAGAAAGCTGATGCTAGTTGGGGTGCAGGAAAGATGAAGCTCTGTCCTCTGTTGTTAAGAGTGGGAACTGTTATGGCTAATATGGAAAACTAAAAAGAAAAAAATTTAAAACTACAAAGAGAACCACTATTCTTAGGTGTGTGCCTCTGGGGATCCAAGTCTGCTCCGCACAGAGATGCTTGCAAATCCATGTTTATTGTAGATGCTTTCACAGCAGCCAAGATGTAGAACCAGTTTAGATGTCTAACAACAGACAAATGGACTAAGAAGAGTTTTGTTTATTCGGAAAGAATAATGGGGCGTTTTGACCTTCACAGGAAATGGATGAAAACTTGAGACCATCAGGTTAAGCAAAGACTTAAAAGACAAATATGGCATATTTGTGGATTCAAGATTTTTCTTTAAGGAATGAAAGTGGAAGGGAGATTATTTTTGAGGAGAAAGGGTTTTAGCAGGAGCAGAGCAGAAGACAAGAGCAGGCCATAGGAGAGGGGGATGTATATAATAAAAGATCATTATATGAATGCTTGAAAATGTCATAAGGATGCTCACTCTTGTATGATTTGTGAATAGTGGTAAAACATTCTAAAAGAATGGTTACTCACTAAACTCTGTACTTCAGATTTCTCTAGTTAAAATTTGAACATATTTCATACCTTAAATCTTAAAAATTTATACAAACCCTCCAAATTTATAGAAAATATTTTCACTGACTAGTTTGCATGAATAATTTTGAAGTAGTCAACATAAGACAATGATACAGGCCAAGAAAGTATTGTACAGACCTATAATTTATAGATAAATTATAGACTCGGGGTGAAGACTATTGAATACTCTCTTGTTTTGGATTCTCCTAACATTTTACATTCCTGTTTTATTATTTGCATTCAGGCTTTGTATTATGAGCATTACATTTATGTCATATGCCACTTTCTTCTGGAATGAATACAGGGTCACATTTACCAGTGGCTCTGTATGAGTCAGTTGAGATCAGGTAGCTACTTCTGTGAGAAGAATGATATATTAGAAATTAGAAATAGTTTATGTGTTCTTTTGAAGCTTTCTAACACATACATGCACACATACACACAAGAGAGGAAGAGAGAATGAAGTTACAATAGAACAATGCACCAATATCTCTATTAGACACTAGAAGCTAACAAATACAACAGTGCCAACAATGGTTACTTATTTCTGGAGTTTCTGAAGAATGAGATCCCATAACCCTCAGACATTATAGGTTGCTGCATTGCTCTTGTTTACCTGTAAGATCTTGTTGGAGAAGATACTATACATGTGTTATAGAACACAACGAAATCAAGTTGGACCTAATCTGGAAGCTTTTTCCCTACAGGCTAGACTTCATAGGATAGAAGGTAGCATGCAAGATACCAAAGCAGAAAATCACCACCACTTACACCCAGTTCTGAACTCTTCAAGTTACAACAGTCATTGGCTTTGCAAAACATACTCACTGGTGCCATAGTGGCATGGGAGTGAAGTAGCTAACCACTTTGTGATTGGATTTTAGTCCAGCTCCACAAGATAAAACTCATACATGGCACCATTACTGGGCAAAGTACCCATGGCTAGACAAGTGTCATGGGCTCTATAGGAAATTATATTACTATTAGGCTGCTAAATGTAGATATTATTAAACTGACTCCTAGTGACTTACTGATACAACCATAGAGAAATACATCTCTCAACCCTCATCTAAGAAACTTCTATTTTGGAGATTAACTCAGAGATCCACAGTGCAGAAAATAAGAGACTGCAGAATGCTCAGTATTTTAAGGAGAGAGAGAGAGAGAGAGAGAGAGAGAGAGAGAGAGAGAGAGAGAGAGTGTGTGTGTGTGTGCATCTCTCTCTCTCTCTCTCTCTCTCTGTGTGTGTGTGTGTGTGTGTATGTGTGTGTACTACCCCATCACTTGAGATTCAGGAATAATTTTGGAGGGTTGTAACTGGTCAGAAAAAGCATAAGAGCCAGAAGTGGTGGGGGATAGGTACAAGGTAACATCTTCTGGACACAGAAAGACAGCTACATACATGAACTCACAGTAAAAGCAATAGTGTGCACAAAAATCTGTGCAAGCTCATGTCAGACCAAATCCTCACCACGGAGAGGAGATCTGGGCACCCAGTCTCAACCTACCTAAGGAGCTACTTTCAATTGTTAGCAGCTGGGAAAGGATCTATCTTCTCTACAGGCACAGTCCCTGGTAAGTCCACCACAATCCAATGGACAACCACATATCAAGAATATCTGGCATAGCACAAATTTCTCTTGAGTTTTTTGAAAAACTGGATACAAAGTTGGGTGGATATGGAAGAGGGTATGTGTCTGGGAAGAGCTTGGGGGAGGGGAAGTGAATATGATCAAAACACATTTTACGAAACTCTCAAAGAACTAATAGAGTATAAAATAAATAAAATTTTAAGAAAGAAATTAAAAAAGGACTAGCATTGTGTGAGAAGACATACTTGGCTCCAAAGGCCCCATTTTATATAAGACTCTCGGACTTGGCTGCATCTTTTATTGAACAAGCTTAAGCAGACATTGTATTCAGCAGCCATTTGTGTAGTTCTTACTGTGTGCCAGACAGTTTTGAAAATGGGTTACAAATTTAAACTCTTTTAGCTTCAAGAAAGTTGGTGTGCATTTCTCTCTACTTGCAGAGGAGGAAAAACAAACAAGGAGAAGCGCTGACATCTTTGTGGCCCACAGTGGGGCTAATGGGAAAGCTAGGGCAGGAGAAGAGCTGTCTGTCTGTCTGTCTGTCTGTCATCTGTCTACGTCTGTGTCTGTCTCTATCGCTGTCTGTATATCTGCCTGCCTGCCTGTCTCTCTGTCTCTCCTTCCTTCTCTCTCTTTAGCTTCCATTCCTCTTGTGATTTCTTCAGTCAGGTCAATAACTGGGCACTGTCAAAGCAGCTCCCAGTGTGTGTCACCATACAGCATCCCACAACCCCAAATGACATACCCAGGAAGGGCTTGGGACTCAGGCCCTGCAGAGCGCTGAAGCAGAATTAGAGATGGAAACTACTGTGGCTTTGCTGACAGCCTTCTCTAGTCTCCAGAGTCTGCGGTGGTGGCCAGGGTGGCCTAGAAAAAAGTCAAGAGTTCCTCAGGAAGACATCATGGGCTAGAACTTGCTCTTTGTACATTGCAGGGGTTGTGAATTCCTCCTTGGGAGAACAGTGAGCACGGAGGATGAGATCTATGTCCTTGAATAACTTCTCTCATTTAAGATTTGAGCAAAGTACAAAAGTGTTTAAGTTGCCATTTAGACTTCCAGAGAACAGAGCCGGTGACGAGAACAAGTTGCCATAAAAGGAGAAGTGCTCATTTCCAAACCCATTGCCGAAGTGATTGCTTTACTCAAATTCCAGATTTCCCTCATAAGATACAACACTAGCCAGAGACTCTTGGTTCAGACTGAGCTTGCTGTATCTTAATGACATGTGGGAATTCAACAGTAGGAAACTGGGGAGATATTATACCTTGAATCGAATCCAGAGCTGGCAATTGTGGCTAGTGGAAAATAGACTGAGAATATGCTGCAATGGCATCAAAACTTAGGGTAAGAGAGAAGGAGAGGGAGAGGGAGAGGGAGAGGGAGAGAGAGAGAGAGAGAGAGAGAGAGAGAGAGAAGGGGGGGGGAGAAAGAGAGACAGAGGGAGGGAGAGAGGGAGAGGGAGACTTGGAAGTGTTATTTCTTGTAATTATCAATAAATGCTAATGTTTGATATTCTTTGTTTAGCCCTTTTGAATTTTTAAGCTACCATTTTTTTAAAACCAGTTTAGAAAAGGGGCTGTTTATTTATGTACAGTGGCTTCTTAGGCAAAGCCTGGTCTCCAGACAGACTGATTATCACCTGCCAACTTGTTTCACTGAAATTTAACAAAGGGGGCATCTTTTTTGTTAGAAAAAGACAATGCCCTTTTAAAAAGGCCTGGTAATTGCATTCAGTTTAAGTGGAGCCTGAAATAATATCTGAAATTGATCAGTTTCTATGGCTGAGAAAGATGCATGGAGACAATTTTAGCAGTTTGATGACAAAGGCCCACCTCCTGGGGTTCCCTGGCCTGACAGGCTTTCTTAAAGTTTTGAAACAAATTAAACAGAACACTGAACAAAAGATGAAACTGCCAACAACACGAGTTCACACATCTACCATGAATTTGCTACAATAAAAATCCACACTCAGTTCTGATCGAGAACTTGGTTTGGTGGGAAGAGAATCAGTTTTCTTGAGAAGGCTGAAGGTAGAATTGATTTCAAGACTCCTGTTTTCTAGTTTTGGGGATCATGGACCTTGGTTTGGTTTAAGTCAGGTTCAGCTGGCAAGAGCAGAAAAATCCTAACAGTTGCAGAGGGAGGGGCTTAGTTCTCCTTCAAGAATACCAGGCTCCTAAGCATCATGGGCACTGAGGCTGGCTTGGTGCTGGCTCATTGGCTTAGTCACAAAAGTTTCTTGGGTAGTGGCATAGAGTGTGTCAAGAAAGTACCTGGTTCCCCTAGTTGTCCTGGCAGAAAGAGTTGGCCCCCACTAGGGTGGATTCACTTCTTGTGGAGAACTTCATAGCACAGCAAATCATAGCACAGAAAGTCAAATTATCAATGGGATAAAGCTCTTGCGTTCAAGCTAAAGAGCAGCTCTGCAAACATCTGGTGAGGTTGTGTGAGATGTTCACTGCTTAGAAATGAAAGAAACATAACTGAGAAAAAATGGTACCCCCCCCCCCCAAATAGACTATGGGCTCTCTAACCAAAAGGACCCATTCTTTGTTCAAGCTCTTCAGGTCAGCTCACCTGAACTGCATGGGACAGCATTAGATCTCATGGTAACACCCCTTCCCACTGCAGTCTGGCCTTCTACAGTTTCTATCAGCACATACCAAACTCTCCTGGACTCCAGGCCACATACCACTTGTAGTACTGGCCTGAGAGGAGTCTTTTTGATGTAGCCAATCAAATGCTTCGCACTCCCCTTAAAGCTCCAGAGGACCCAAACCAGCAGCGGCTGTCCACTTTTTCTTCTTCTAGATGGCTTGGAACTGTGGAGACCTGCTTCACACTACAGCAGTCAAAAGTACAAATGCCCTCAGGAGAGTTTCTCGCAGGCTTTGAGAAATAGTGTTGAAAGTCTGTCCTATTATTTATTCAAGATGCCATAACAATTTCTACCAAAGCTGCCCTTTTGAACCATAGCCCCACTCGTAGATGCAGACAGGCAACTGAACACTGCTTGCCTTCAAATTCTCCCAATCACTTGGTCATAAGTAACCTTACCCCAAACACTCTGATAGCAGAAGAATTTACCATCAAAGGAAATATTACAACCTTTCCTTTATATTAATTTCACCAAGACAATCGACAATGGAAATAAAACCGTCTTACTCTTTCAAGTCACAGTTCTCGAGGAGCGGCCTGCAGTGAAATGATAGAAGTGTTTGCATGGCATTATTGGTAAACTTTCTTCATCTCCATGCCTAATGGCAGGTTTTATGTTTTAATGTGACTCTACAAATTGCTTCTGGCAGATGATAAGCTTGCATTTAATACTGATCACCTCATCCCGGGGTCCGAAGTTTTCCTAGCAGAGGCTATAGTAGAGCAAAGTATTAGGGTTCAGTAAATTCTGCCTTTTTCAAAGGAATACTTGTATATGCCTGTGAATTCACCCAGTGCCTGAATAACCGCTAAGGGAAAGGACTTTCTTCATTAATCACCGTTGGACTCGCATGGCTGTAGCTGTTGGACATGGGCAACGTCAGTCATCACATGACTACAGAAGCCCGAGGTTGTTTGAGTTTTTCTCCTCCTCTAAATCCTGTGAGGGCAAGAGCTGTCTGTCTCCGTCTCAGCAGTGGCTCCATACACAGCACAGGGCACACAAGTATAAACACAGATTTGGGGGATGGGGAATAAAGTGGCCTAACTCAATACCACACCAGCACACAGGCAGAGGCTAGAGAGTGAGTTTCAGGAGACAGAAGGTCTTAAGACAAAGCACCCTCTCACTGATGATTCATAGTCTTGTAGCTTGACATTCCCAAAAGCCAGTTTCTTTACAGGGAATGAGGATAGTAACACCAGCCCATGCCCTAAGGAGAAGAGAACAACAGAAGCCCAATTCTTAACCCGGGGGGTCTGTTATCTCATAGGGTGTCTTGGGTCAGGGTTCAGATGGGACGGAGACATGCCAGGATAGCATTGGTTCAGTCTAGCATGGCCATTGGTCTCTTCTCATCTTGGTCTCCACCGATGAAGGAATCTGAAAAGTGGAAATTTGACTAATGAGTCAAGTAACTCATCACATACTGAGTCTTCATTTCACTTGTGCCCAGGTACTGTCCCGACTGGGGTAAGATGTAAGTGAAGGTGAACAGAGCGCCCAGACTTAGAATATTAATAGGCTTGTTTCATTATTTTTCTAGTTAAAAATCGAGAGAGAAAAACCTAGTGCAATGGAAACTCCCTGGAATCTACAAGGGTGACCCTAGTAAAGACTCCCAGTAATGAGGGCTATGGAGCCTAAACTGGCCATTTTATGTAACCAGGAAAGCTTTCCTGTGGTGGGACTGGGACACAAACATAGCCACATAACCTTTGACCTACGATTTATCCTGGCTACAAGATGTGCTGGGGTAAAGGTAGTGTAGAACTTTTGGGACTGGCTAACCCATGACTGGCCCAACTTGTGACCCACTCCAAGAGTGGGGGCCCATGCCTGACACTGCCCAGATACTCAGGAACCAGATGCCCATAGGTATAGCATAGAACCAAATAGAACATAGAGCATGACTGGAAAAAAATACATCAATGAAATGATTCCTAATGGTGTTATACTATATTCGTAGAAGGGAGCCTAGCCTAATCATCATTAGAGAGGCTTTATCCAGCAACTGATAAGAGCAGATGCAGTGACCCACATCCAAATATTAGGCAGAGTTCAGGCAATCTGAATGATGGGGAGGAAAGATTGTAGGAACCAGAGGGATTAAGGATACCATAAGAACAGGACCCACAGAACCAACTAAGCAGGGCTCATAGGGCTCATAGAGATTGAAGCGACTATCAGGGAGCTTTGTATGAGTCTGGCTTAGGTGCTCTGCATATATGTTATGGTTTGTGTAACTTGGCATTCTTAATGAGGATTCTAAAAGTGGGAGTGGGGGCTGTCTCTGGCTCTTTCGGCTGCTTTCCGGTCACTTTTTCTTCCTATGGGTTGTCTTGTCCAGCTTTGATAACTTGAGGGTATGTGTCTAGTCTTATTCTAACTTATCATGCTGTGTTCAGTTGACATCCCTGTTAGCCTACTATTTTCTGAAGTGGAACAGAGGAGAAATAGATCTGGGGGAGGGGGAGGTGGCAAGGAGGGATTGAGAAGAGAAGAGGGAGGGGAAATGCAGTCAGGATGTAATATGTGAAAGAAAACAAAACAAATTGAGAGAGAAAACATGTTTTGGTTTAGTAGTAGTGATAGTAGCAGTAGTAGTAACGATAAAGCTCAAATCTGTAATCTTGTGTGGGGCCCAGAGTCCCCACACACTCATGCCTAATGCTCAGAGAATGCTCAGGGAAATGGTCCAGCCCACCAGATCTAACAGCTCCTAGCACTTAGCAGACATCTAGCAAGAAGCAGTAGGTTTTTAACATTTGTATCCAAGTGGGAACCGATATTTTCCTGGAGGATGTCTCTCAGAAATACTTGAGTTCACTTCCAGATGGATGCTGTCCAAGCTGCCCAGAAAACGGCCAAATGATACAGGGTCTAAATGGCTGGGCCAATGCAGCTCTTCTGGGCTGGCTGGTGTGGGGAGCTGTAACTGGCTGGCATAGCTAGTGTATATTGATTGAAGTGTACAAGAAAGAGAGGGAGCTGGACGTTCCAGCAGAAGGCCCACCCGAAGCAAACTTGGTTCTCAGGTGTATAAATATAAGTCACTTGGGATCGAGCTCTGGCACTTTGCCCACTGTCCACCATTAATTAGCTATGTGCACTTTAGCAAGCCTTCAGAATCTGCTCTCCCAGTAGACGGTACCTTGCTACAACTTGTCAGTCCTACTGATCTCTTGATTTGTTGCTGCCTTAACTAGATGGGCAAATGTTTTCATTGGTTCCATTCGCTTTGGAATTCATTAGAGCTATATGTCATGGTTGTGTGACTCAACTTTATTGCTGAGGTATTTCCCCCCCCCCGTTTCTTTGGATGTACCCCATGCTGATTCCAGAAAGGGGACTCTCAGGGAATTCATATTGATTAAAGCCAGCAAAACTTTTGACTAATGATTTTGCTTTTTCTGAGAAAATCTAGTTTCATTTTTTTTTCTAAAGCAATTTGGGATCTTATTTGGGTCACTATTCTTTTGGGGGACAATTTCCTAATTTACAAAATGAAAGGTATCATCATGGAAGAGGCGATAAGTTTATAAAAGGGAAAGAAAAGAAACAACTCTGTTAAGGGCAACTGTTCACAAAGAGCTGGAGCCAGCACTCTGGCTTCAGCAAATCTTATGTCAGTCACAGAGTAGTTCATTATAAAACTGTGTTGGGACTTGGCGTTGCTGTTACTTTGTTCTCTGTCTTTTTTTCCTTTCCCTTCCTTTCCTTTCATTTATTTACTTATTGAAACAAGAGGACATAATTAGTCTTCTTTTTATAAGTTATCTTTGTCACCAAAGAGAGTCAATAGGCTTTTGAAGGAAAAAAGGAGGGTGGGAGTCTTATGTGTGTTGAGAATGCTGAGGACCAGTAGTGAAACCCTGTAGGTTTATGTTTGCAAAGGGGAGTTGTTCTCCCCAAGAAAATGGGCCATCAAACAGAGGGAAGGAAAACAGAAAAGCCTTGGTACTTGGCACTTTGGTACTGTGAGCTTATACTCATGAGCTGTACCTTGAAGCATATGCATACATGTTTAGGAAGGTGGGTACATGCATACATGCTTAGGAAGGTGGGTACATGCATACATGTTTAGGAAGGTAGGGCACAAGCATACATGTTTAGGAAGGTGGGTACATGCATACATGCTTAGGAAGGTGGGTACATGCATACATGTTTAGGAAGGTGGGGTACATGCATACATGTTTAGGAAGGTAGGGCACAAGCATACATGTTTAGGAAGGTGGGTACATGCATACATGTTTAGGAAGGTGGTTACATGCATACATGTTTAGGAAGGTAGGGCACATGCATACATGCTTAGGAAGGTGGGTACATGCATACATGCTGAGGAAGGTGGGGTACATGCATACATGTTTAGGAAGGTGGGGTACATGCATACATGTTTAGGAAGGTGGGGCACATGCATACATGTTTAGGAAGGTAGGGCACATGCATACATGTTTAGGAAGGTGGGGTACATGCATACATGTTTAGGAAGGTGGGGTACATGCATACATGTTTAGGAAGGTAGGGCACAAGCATACATGCTTAGGAAGGTGGGTAGATGCATACATGTTTAGGAAGGTAGGGCACAAGCATACATGCTTAGGAAGGTGGGCACATGCATACATGCTTAGGAAGGTGGGGCACAAGCATACATGCTTAGGAAGGTGGGGTACATGCATACATGTTTAGGAAGGTGGGGTACATGCATACATGCTTAGGAAGGTGGGGTACATGCATACATGCTTAGGAAGGTAGGGTACATGCATACATGTTTAGGAAGGTAGGGCACATGCATACATGTTTAGGAAGGTAGGGCACATGCATACATGTTTAGGAAGGTAGGGCACATGCATACATGTTTAGGAAGGTGGGGTACATGCATACATGTTTAGGAAGGTAGGGCACATGCATACATGTTTAGGAAGGTGGGGTACATGCATACATGCTTAGGAAGGTGGGGCACATGCATACACTAGACTGGTTGGTAAATGATGGTCTTATTCTTAACTTTGCAGGCAAAGGTCCCAATATAATGGATCATGGATAAGAAAATTATAAAAAAATGTATAATTCTGAATATTTTTTTTGATTATGTCAGTACACGCAATAATTTCTCCAAGTTACTAAAAGCAAGGACATATAAAATATCTTGCAGCACCAAGAGGTTCTGAGCAATTTGCTTGTTTCTAATGTCTCATCTTGGGAAAGAGAAAATCTTTTTGATAAGTCACTCATATGCTCAGATGAGTTTCACTCATGAGACACAGTTTATGCTGTTTATTGGAAAGTTTTCTTAAATCTAAAATCTATAAGCAAATATTAAATCAGTACATTAAAATTTCATACACTGTCTAAAAGGCCACCAGAAGGAAGGGACTAAAATGGAAAGTTTAGCACAACAGAATTAAGTGCCACTACTTTTTAAACTGTACTGTGCATGTAAAATCATGCAGGGAACCCGAGGAAACAGATTCTGATTCTGTGGCTCTCACAGGCAGTGCTCCTGTGTTTCAGGCACCACGAGCGAGCAAGTCTGATTTCCCTGGTAGTTCAAACAAAGTAGAGCTGTTTGAAGATGAATAAATCTAAAAATGAAGTCTCTTGGCAAGACAAATCTCAAAATCAGAATGTTGAGATAAGAAAACAAGTCACAGTTGCAGAAGGCTATACAGGGTATGATACAACTTATATGATGTAAATATTTCAGACCAATGTACATAGTAAAATGAGCATGGGAATAATCCCTAATTAGTAGTTAAGTGTGGGAGGGGGAGGGCTTATATAAGTGGCTTTGAAAGAGTTACAGTCAGAACTGGTGATAGGCATAAAGGTAGTCACAAAATTCATATACATATGTATGTATATACCTAGATAAAATTGCACACACACACATACGTGTATGTGTGTGTGTGCAACACTAGCAAGTTTGTGTATGTATGACTCAATTCAGCATCCCAACAGAGACTATACAATCTCAAATCTTTCCTTGTGATGTTTTGACATTTTGTTGAATAGTCTGAACTGATTTTAGTCTGAGCTAATGTGCAAGACAGTTAAAAGACAGTCAGCAGGGCTGTTTCTGAAAAAAGAAAACAAAGCTTATTTAAAAATAAATATGCCATTTTTTCTCAAGTATTTTTAGCACAGGTTTCCATGACATGTAATTTTACACATGCTTAATTGTTAGCACTTAAAATTGCCAAAGAATAAATGTTGACATTCTGGTAATATCGGGGCTCACAACATACTGTGTACTTTTTACAAACAGCTTGGGTCTGTCATCGCTTGTCAGTAGGTTGGATGGACTTAATGGGAATATTTCTGTTATTCTTTTCATTTCTACTCAAAATTTGTTAAAACTCCTCCTCTAAGGGTGCAGGATTTTAATGAAGAAGAACACTTGCCATAGGAGAAAGGGAGGGAGGACCCTCAATAGGTAAATGGAAGACACTAGAATTTACACAAAACAGGGAATACAACTCATGCACCAACATCCAAAACTATGCTCCTGTTGATGAGGATCAAAATAACTCATGGTACAGCATCTGGAAAGGTGATATTGCCCTGATATTTGAAAAAAAATGTTATTTTTTTGAAAAGAGACAATATTTCCTGTGGAGGTGTGACAATATTAGCACAGTTGTTTGTTATAGGTTTTGAGCAAATTGTGACAGTGTAAGAGCTACTTGGTGATACCTTTAGAACATTAAACAGGTTTATACTGCCTACAGAATGATCTCTCTCAAGAATTTTACCTAAGTTTGGACAACTATGCATAAGTATCTATCACAATATTATAACAGCAAAACGTAGAATCTCTTTTGGTTTGGATGTTAGGTGAAGAGAATGTGGAAATAGAATTATTCATGCACATAAGAAGTTTATTGGCAAAATTCTTAAAACAAAAGGGAGACAGACATTTTTGCAGAACTCACAGAACAGGTGAAATTCTGACACTCATCAGTGGAGAGAAAGAAGGAAGGATAGAGAAGCAGTCTCATGCTACAGGACCACTATGGAGAAGTGACTGCTCTGTGAAGCTGTCTTTGAGCAAAGGGTGTGGAATTCCTGCTTAATGTGTAGACATCATTTGGCATTTTAAGGCCCCTGCGAACAGCACTGGAGGCCAGATGATAAAATGAGAGGGTGGGCAGCTAGTCCAAGCTTCCAACAGCATTTTCTCTCATGGGAGAGGTCTGCTGTGTGCTCTATTACAGCCACCTCACCAATATTTTCAAAAGATTTAACTTTCTATGCTAGGTAAGGAAAGAGATCAACAAGAAGGATATAAGGGAAGCTATGGGAGAGGGGGACTGATGGGAACAGAGGACAATGATACACACGAGTGACTATGTCATAATGATACCCATTATTTTGTATGATAACTACACGCTAATTAAAAACTAGATTTTTTTTTTGAGATTTTACTTGGTTTTCATTTTATGTGTATGAGTGTTTTGCCTGCACTTATGTCTGTGCATCATGTGGAGGCTATGAAAGGTCATTGAATTCTCTGAACTGGAATTATAGATCACTGTGAACTGTCATGTGGGTGCTGGGATAGAATCCAGTTCCTCTGAAAACATAGCCAGTGCTCTTAACATCTGAACCATCTTTCCAGCACCAAGAAATGGGATTTTAAAGCAAGGCACTCATTAGTTAGTGAAAATGGCCTCCAGAGTTTTGTATATTTTAACACTGGTCCCAATTTGGTGGAACTGTTTGGGAAGGATCAGATGTGGCCTTGTTAGAAGAGGTATGTCACTGCAGGTAGGCTTTGATTCTTCAAAAGACTCATATAATTCCCAATGCCCTCTTTTTGCCTCATGGTTAGGACTCAAGATGAGTTCCTAGCTACTTTTCCAGTGTCATGCTTGCCTGACTACTGCCATGCTTTTCTTAATGATGGTCATGGTTATGGGCTCTAACTCTCTGACATGGTAAATCCCCCCAAAAAAACCTCTTCTGTGTCTTTGGTCATGATATTTTATCATCACAATGGAAAAACAACTGAATCCATTAAATTAAATGTGATAACATAACAGATCACTTTTAAAACTCAATGTGTTTTTGTTTATGTGAAAGTCCAAAGTCCAAGTTGGTGAGGGGACTTCTACACAGACAATCATCTATTTCCAGATCTTCTTATCTAGGATGTGCCAGTCTTTATAGAGCTAAGAAGGAAGAAGGACCATGGAACTCATGTACAAAATGTTGGAAGCCTTGAAGCAGTGACACACATTACTGTCACCCACATTTCATCTTTTATAATGTAGTTAGCTTGACTGCAAAGTAAAGAGAAAAGCCCTTACGTTGACATTCATTTGTAGTGAGAATTCTATAATTTGATGTAATTAAAAGCACAGAAATAGCATAAGAATATGTTCCCCTTTAATTCCAGGTGTGGGGATATAGGGCTGCTTTGGACTGTCCCTGGCAGCCGACTATGATCTGCTTTAAGCTCTAGGAGAGGCATGGTTTTGGCAAATACAGATAGTATCTGGGAACTTTGGAATTCTGGGAACTTTTCAGAGGGTATATAAATGCTAGGGTCTGGAGAGAAGGGTTAGTGGTTATAGATTATTCAGGAAGTTGAGGGCAATTTGTTAGTAGTCGTCTCAAAGAAGAAACAGGAAATTAGATTCTTTCTCTCTCTCCCACTCCATCACCCTTTCTATTTTCCTTCCCCCATCCTCCATCCTTTCTCTCCTATCTAGGAATAGGGGGTGAAACCAAGGCGATAAAGGGTGGGGAAAAGAAGGACCCACAAAGTAGCAAAGACAAGCTACACTCACTGCCAATATTTGCCATAATTCAGAGTTAGTAAATTGCCAGTTAGTGAATACTCTGTAGACATTTCAAAGATGACTTTAAAGCTTATTTTATATTTCATTAGAAGTTATTGGCAAATAAGTGTTATGTTTATACACATAGTATATATATATATATGTCCATATATATGGTTATATATCATAGCTAGAATTAACATAAATGTACAAATATTAAATTATAGATAAACACAAATAAATAGACAAAGCACAACTTTAGCTGGGTATGGTAACTTATACTTTTAATCCTAACCTTTAGGATGCTGTGGCAAGAGAATTGTGCATTTGAGACATCCTGGGTTGTATAGCAAGAAGCTATTTCAAAATAAAAAAACAAAGTAAAACCATAAAAAATAGTTGAAACCTATGCAAAAAAAAAAGACAACCTAAAGAAATCTCCTAAAATAGTAAAGATTGTCTTATCAAGTTCCATCATAGTATATTTTTCTTTCTAACCTTTAAAAAATATCAATACTTTATTTTTAAAATGTGGATGTTTTACCTGGATATATGTATATCTGTGTACCATGTGTGTGCCTGGTGCCCTGGAGGCTAGAAGAGGGTATCTGATTCCCTGAAACAGTCAATCTACCAAGTATAGGATTTGGAACCACATCCCGGAACTCTGAAGGAGCAGTGCTTTTGACTGGTGAGCTATCTCCAGCCCTTCTCTATCTTTTTCAAGTTTATAGTTACCGTTGCTTTTCAAAGAGAAAATTTATTTGTAAAAAGTAAAACATTTTAATCACCTGTCATTTAGTTGTTTCTTTATTCTGACAGTGTCACAAATACATAAATATATTCTCAGCAATCTCTCCTACAACACACACACACACACACACACACACACACACACACACACACACACACACTCACTTTATTTCCTTCTGACTTCTGGAAACTTCCTCTACCTACCAGGTCCCTCTTCTTTTTCTTCCCCCCACAAGTAATCCACTGATTTAAATTAGAATTGTTTGCATGTTCACAGCGATGGATATATTCACCGGCTTATGAGCAAGTTTCCAACAGCTATACCACTGAATAAAATAACCCCTCCTCCCCGATCCCTAGCAGCTATGAAGTGCCAGTTATTCCTCAGGCTGCTTCTGTGTTTCAACTTGACACAAGCTACAGTTATCACAGAGAAAGGAGCCTCCTTGAGGAAATGCCTCCATGAGATCCAGATGTAAGGCATTTTCTCAATAAGTAATCAATGGGGGAGGGCCCAGCCCATTGGAGGTGGTGCCATTTCTGGGCTGGAAGTCCTGGGTTCTATAAGAAAATAAGCTGAGCAAGCCAGGGGAAGCAAGGCCGTAAGCAGGGCTCCTCTGTGGCCTCTGCATCAGCCCTTGCCTCCAGGTTTGATTTCTTGTCCTGTCTTTTTCCAATATCGAACAGCAATATGGAAGTATACAATGAATAAACCCTTTTCTCCCCAACTTTCTTTTTTGTTTGTTTTTTTGGTCATGGTGTTTCACACCAGAGCAATAGAAACCACAACTAAGACAAAGAGGCTAAGCATTTGTCATTTTAAAATCTTTATTTTTGTATTTCTTTAAATATTTTATGTTTAGTTTTTAACACAAAATTTTAAGTGAAAGATATAAGGGACGTAACTCGGGGATACTGATAGGCTAAAGATGTTTTGTAAAAGTAGCTCCCTTTTGCAGAGCAAAAATATTACATGAAAAGTGATAATAATCTATCAAAGATAATTTCTTCTAAATGACTATTACAAAAATTGAAATTGAAATTTCATGATACAATTTCTTTATTTTAAAAATTATATAGTTTAAAAATTGTAAATTGTTACTGGCTTCTGAATCTTAAACTTTGAGAAATACACTTATTGTTATAGGGTGAATCCACACACAGATGTACTATTTATGTTTCTATGACAAAGTCCCTGAGAACAGCACCTTAAGGCATGAAGAGAGGGCTTGGGCTCAGGGTCACTTCAGCTGTGAGCACATTTATAAGGTGACTTGACCTCTCTGTGGCTCACATCAGGTAACAGGGCAGAAGGCACACTGTGTAGTGTGTGCTTTCAAGTTACTAATGGGCTGGGGATGGTGCCTTCCACATTCACTGATTTGATCTTCTCCTCCTCCTCAGTAAAAATAAGGGCTCTCACAGACACCTAGATAAGTATAAACTTGGTCAGGTTCCCAATCACAGTCTCAGTGGGCCCCAAGTGATCTTTGTGAGGTACACACCCTGTTCTCTCCTCTCTCTCTCTCTCTCTCTCTCTCTCTCCTTCTCTCTCTCTCTCTCTCTCTCTCTCTCTCTCTCTCTCTCTCTCTCTCTCTCTCTCTCTCTCTCTCTCTCTCTCTCTCTCTCTCCAGCAACTCCTGCTGTCCACAGCTGATACTCTGACCTTCTTCAAAGTTTCTCCTTATAGCTTAGTATGATTTAATAAATGACAGCTTTAATGTCAGGCAGCACTGTGGCCAGTAAGCCCCTGATACTCATGCCATACTCATCTGTTTTAAAACTAGTGCTTTAAAGCACACACACACACACACACACACACACACACACACACACACACACACTTTAAAAACAGCATTTACACATTTACAGTAAATACAAAATTCTGCTTAGACATCTTGATATGAAGTGAAAAAAAAATCTCAAATTTGGAAATTTTCAGCACCACTCTGCCTTTTCCAAACTAAATTATTCAGACTTCAGGGTTCTCTTTAGAAGCCATTTCTTGGTTCGCAGCTGGCACCCAGATGGGACTAGAGCTAGCTAAGTTTTCTGATTGGCTTAAGGTTACTGCAGCAGCTGGTTGTGGTCTCTGGGGAAGCTCGTTGGTGTGATCTCTGCTCCTCCAATGAAGAGGCTCCTTTACAGTCATCATATCTGACTCTCCAGATCTTAATTTGCCATACACAAATACCAGCAGCAACTTGGCATAATTTCCAACCAGTGCTATTTATGTGATGAAGCCTCACAGTGATCATCTCTTCCTGAGCCAGTTTTGTACTCATTACTGCACAATGCTCTGACTTAGAATGTCCTTTATAGAAATCCATCCACTTAAATAGTGTTATCTAATGCATTTGTTTTTATGTATTAGATATCTTGGGGGGGGATTCTTAAGCACTGGAGCACAGGCAACAATAGCTGGACTGGTTTTGTGTGTAAATATATCTGTAAATTCGTATGGGGGGTTTGCTCATTTTGGACTTTGATGTTGACAAGAGCTCACCATGACCAAACACACATCAGGTTCATGTTAGAAATTAGACACTCTCCCATCCTGCCCACAGTGACAGAAGCCATGTCCTTACCCACTGCCAACAAATCTGACACATTTTCACCGTCTCTATTCTACTAGTTATGTATTTTCCTGTTTGTATTCTTTAAAGGTCTCCACCATAATAGATCGCTTTTTCTCTCTCTCTCTTGTTCATTCTGTCTGTCTGTCTGTCTGTCTGCCTGCCTGCCTGCCTGCTTGTCTGTTTCTGCCTTCTTATGTCTCCACTCTGAGATGTGTCCTTCCCCAATAAATCTTTTGCCTAATATAATCTTTATGGCACACCTTGGGCTAGAACCCACCAAAGTATTTCTGTCACTAAATCCTAACAGTTCAGGACTACCTACAATTCTTGAATATGTCTGTATCATTGGATCTTTTATTTTTGTTAGCTATTCAGTTTCTTTACCAGTATTTAAGTTAAAAACCCAGCTACTCATCCTAACCTACAGAGATGGAGGAATAATTTTTTCTTTTTATACTAAGATTATAGGTAATGATCATTTCTAGTAACACTACAAAAAGAAAGTCAGACACCTTCAGTAATCGACTTAGGTTTTTAACAGCACTCTGGCTTGCTTGTACAATTTAACTAATAACAGCCCCCATCTCAGGGTTATTGTCTTGCTTTATGGCTAATTGTCACTATTTTATTTTTTCTGTAATTTCTTGAGCAGGGTCAAGTAACACCAGACACTGACCCTGTGTAACTCTTGCCAACAAATAAATGTTGACTTACTTGGTTTTGTTCCAGACTCTTATTTGAACACATTCTTTCTTGGCAATTCTTTACACCATCCAAAGTACTACTTATTAAAAAAAAATCTGTGTTTACATTTTAATATCAATAGTGTTTCATTTTTACATTTATGAGTATTCTGAGTTATTTTCCATTCTATATGGGGTCCTCATGATATTAGGTGTACCACCAGCTTTCTTTATCTTTCCTCCTTAAGTTGAGTCTAGTAAGACTCAATCAATATAGAGAGGCGACATATGAATTTCCACTGTATACTGAGCAGGGGAAGTGACTTGTGCAGGGAATGGTTGCTCTCAGGAGCACACAGTGTTCTTTACTCTTGGGTTTCCACAATAGCTACTTGTAGTGACAATTGCAGAAGTCTGAATAAACCAAAAGCTGGTTGACTTTGAACGTGAGAAGTAGTTAATGCTACTAGTTATGCTCAAATTAGCTTTGCAATTTTATGTGAAGCTCTGTGGAATTGATGTGAACAAGGTGCATTTGCCAAAACAGTCTTGTTTGATATAAAACATATAAGCTAATTTAAACTAGTGGGGCGAGTCTGAATGTGTCATAGTTTTGGATTGTTGGCTTAAAATTAAATGAAGCCAAACTCACATCCAATTTATACAAACAAATGATAACATTCTTTTTACTTTTTTTTTAAAGTTATGTTTTTGGTTTTGAGAGACTTAGGAGTTAGACAGGCTGCCTGGTAGGCAGACGGACAGAGAGAAGGATCAGTACATAATAAAGTAGACAGTAAATATGGCTAAATTTCAAGACAGCCAGTGTCTTCCTCAACCTCCTGACTTGAGACACAAGTCCGCCAGGCTTTTGTTTCCCATCTGCAGGGCCCCTGCTGATGAGCTCCCTGGGCAAGTTCAAGGCTGGATTACAATTGCTCAACAGTTGCCAACCAACCAACCATCCTGACTTCAAACTGACCAACCCTAAATTAGGGGAGAAAACACTTCAGAGGTTCCATGTTTCTTCCCTAGCTCTGGAGAAGAGGCTGCAGTTCTGCCCTTCCAAGTTCTGGCCTCTCTTCACAGAGGGTCATTTTCTCTGTGTGCCTGCTGCTTGTGAACATTTTCTCACTCCCAACCAATGTCTTTATTCAACTCCCTGTCTTTGATGCTTGTGATTTCTCTTACTAGCCACTATTCTTTATATGTTTCCTGCCTTTTACCCATTTAACTTGCAGGAAAAAAAATGAACCCTATCAAGACTCCTAGAGAGTATCCCTTTTTCATATATGTGCCATGTTTATATCATTTTGCCTCCCTCCTACCTCTCCTGTGTCCCGTGTATTTTTCTTAAATTCATAGCCTCCTTTTCCATTGGTGCAGGAATGAGCACCCTATAGCTACTTCCTCTAAGAGACTAGAGAACTGCTTACACACTTCTCACATTTGGGCCAGTTGAAGTTTTCTGTAATGGCCACTCTCTGATGCAAACAGTTTCTTTGATGAGAGATGGATGTCTATGGATGTAAGTGTATGTGTTAAGAATGCAGGTAGAAGTCACATGGGTAGACAGCAGCCATGGGTAGTCAGCAGCCATGGGTAGTCAGCAGTCATGGGTAGACAGCAGTCATGGGTAGACAGCAGTCATGGGTAGTCAGCAGTCAAGGGTAGTCAGCAGTCATGGGTAGTCACCAGCCATGGGTAGTCAGCAGTCATGGGTAGACAGCAGTCATGGGTAGTCAGCAGTCATGGGTAGTCAGCAGTCATGGGTAGTCAGCAGTCATGGGTAGTCAGCAGTCATGGGTAGTCACCAGCCATGGGTAGTCAGCAGTCATGGGTAGACAGCAGTCATGGGTAGACAGCAGCCATGGGTAGACACCAGCTATGGGTAGTCAGCAGTCAAGGGTAGTCACCAGTCATGGGTAGTCAGCAGCTATGGGTAGACAGCAGTCATGGGTAGTCAGCAGTCATGGGTAGACAGCAGCCATGGGTAGTCACCAGCCATGGGTAGACAGCAGTCATGGGTAGACAGCAGTCATGGGTAGTCACCAGCCATGGGTAGTCAGCAGTCATGGGTAGACAGCAGTCATGGGTAGTCAGCAGTCATGGGTAGACAGCAGCCATGGGTAGTCACCAGCCATGGGTAGTCAGCAGTCATGGGTAGACAGCAGTCATGGGTAGACATCAGTCATGGGTAGTCAGCAGCCATGGGTAGTCAGCAGTCATGGGTAGACAGCAGTCATGGGTAGACAGCAGTCATGGGTAGACAGCAGTCATGGGTAGTCACCAGCCATGGGTAGTCAGCAGTCATGGGTAGACAGCAGTCATGGGTAGTCACCAGCCATGGGTAGTCAGCAGTCATGGGTAGACAGCAGCCATGGGTAGTCAGCAGTCATGGGTAGTCACCAGCCATGGGTAGTGGGCCAAGTTCACAGTGCCAGGCATGCATTCCCTCTTATTTAGTGGGCTTTAGGTCCAGTTAGACATTCCTAATAACCACCAAGATATCAAAGTCACTATTGGAATTCTAGAAATCTTTCATGCTAGTTACCTTTCTGGCTTGTAGATATGGAAGCTGGATAGAGATTATTGGTCACTCTGCTTCCTTGCAGAGTACTTCCTGGGACTATCCAAGTTAGTTCTCAGGAAGGAGGCTTCGAGGTCAGATCCAGGTAGATTCCTTTAAGTACTATGTCTAAAATGTAAGGCATATAAGAAAGATCAATAAAGTAGGAAGTGGACTTAGGACCTCAAGAGAAAAGACAGCATCATGGAAGAGAAAGTCATCACACTGGATAAGGAAATCATCCACTTGTATATTTATTTATTACACAACATGGGAGAAAAACAACGCAAGGATATTGAGATTCTCGATGAAAACACAGAAATGTTGGCTAAGGAAAGCCATGAAGCAAATAAGAACACAATGTAAAGCATCTCCAGCCATACTGAAATTTGGCTAAGGAGATTTTAGGGGGAATACATCCTTGTTATGAATGATTACATTTAAAAGTATGAGCTCTCAAATAAATAACCCAATAATTCCTATGGCAATCATTGGAAACAAAATAACAAACCAACCCATATTGCAGCAGATGATAAGTAATAGTAAGGATGGGAGCAGGAGTTAATGAGGCAGAAATTCAGAAAATAATGCGTGTAACCCATTGGTGTTGATTATTTGGAAATACAAGCTGGGCTGACAAAACTCTAGCCAATATAATCAGAAGAGAAGGGGGTTAAAACCAAAGTGAATTTAAACTAGAAAGAGAATGGGGGGCGGCAATACCTGAGATTACAGTTACACCCAGATGACCATTTGGCAATACATTGAGAACCAATATTTTCCAAATTTTAGGAAACCTGGGAACAATAGTCAATTTCCGAGACATATCCATCCTGCTGAAGTTAAATCAAGGGGATATAAAAAATACAAACATGCTGCTTATAAGTCATGAGATTGAAGCAATAATCATTTCTCAGAAAGGGAAGCCAAGGGTAAGATGGATTTAATAAAAAATGCTACCAAACCATCAAAGAGAAGTTAACTCTAATGATCCTAAAACTGTTTCATAAAGCAGAAGGGAAATGATATATGGATCTGTATGTGGTGGCACATGTTGTGCAACCTATTCCTTGGGAGATAGAGACAGGAGAATTAGAAAGGTTATTCTTGGACACCATGTAAGACTTTGCCTTAAAATAGAGAAGTAAGGAATGCTATAAAATTAATTATTTAAAACCTTGGCAATATATTTAAACAGAACAACAACAAAAAGCATACAGATAAATTTTCCCGAAGAAAACAGATGCAAAAATTCTTACTAGGACACTTGAAAAGTGAATTCAAGAACACATTAAGAAGATCATTCATCATGGCTAAGTTGGTTGCATTCCAGGAATGCAAAGTTGTCTCAACGTACACAAATTCAACAAATGTAATTCAGCACAGATAGGAGCTCAGGGACAGAAGAATAATAAAAACTTTACCATGTGTGAAAACAGAATTAAAGCCAAGACTACCATCATGGCACAAATAAAGCTAGTAATTTATACAGTTTTGGAGAATGCAGTGGAACCCCAAAGAATCCATTCTATTTTAATTCATTTTGTTTTAATCATAAACTGTCCAAAGGAATTTCAAAGCAGAGCTTGCTTTGCCTATTTTTGCTTAAGCAAACCTTACTTCTGGTTTTTCTCACCCAGTAGACTCAAGGTTAAAAGGAAAAGAGAGGTCCCATTTGTCAACTCTTGATCTTAGAGCATAAGCTATTGGTGCTCTGTTCAGGAAAACTTTCCCTGTGCCTGTCTTCTAAACTTTTCCCCACTTTCTCTTCTAATAGTTTCAGTGTACCTGGTTTTATGTGGAGGTCTTTGATCTACTTGCACAGGGACCCCAATAAAGGTGCTAAAGAAAGGACTGAAGGAGCTGAAAGGGTTTGCAACCTCATGAGAAGAACAACATTATCAAACAAACAAACCCTTCAAAACTCCCATGGACTAAAATAGCTACTTTTGAGCACACATTGAGAGACCTATTGCTCCAGTTTCATATGTAGCTGAAGATACCAGTGTCTGGCATCAATGTGAGAAGAGACCTTTGGTCTAGGGAGGGCACATTTTCCCAATGTAGGTGAATGCCAAGGCAAAGAGGGTGATTAGGAGGGAATGCACCTTAGTGAAGGCAAATAGCAGGGAGGGGTAATGGGAGCAGGATGGGGGTTGGGGGAGGGATGACATCTCAAATGTAAATACAGAATATAATAAAAAAAAAAGAAGTAAAAGAGAAAGAAATAGTCACTGGAAAGTTAGACCCATCTTCTAATGTGAGGGGAGGATGGAGGGAGGAGGAGGAGGCAGGAAGAGGTGATTGGTACTCCCTGCACACCCAGAAGTTCCAGAATTGTGACTACCCTTCCCCTAGGAGCAGATATGACACAGTTGGCAAGATTGTAGCAGGACGTCTTCCACAGTGCAGTATGTATAAGAGGTTCTCAACAATTATGGTGGCAATTAGCAAAGTTGGTGGTTGTATCATTTTAGTAAAAGAAAATCCTCTTTGGCTGTCTTCCTAATTAGGGAATTGGTAGGTTGAAGTTGGAGTTTCTATTGTAAACAACTTGAAGTGGATAAGGCTTTATTTGAAAGAATGGGATGTCTTAGTTGCAGACTAAGAGAAGATCAATAATTTATTGAGAGGCAGTTCTGAGTTTCTATGTGAAGCAGAGCACTATGGTTAAAAACACAGGCTCTGAATGCAAATGCAAACTGTACTAACTAGTACTGTGACTAGGCACATAGCCATGGGTCAATTCTTTCATCTCCTTCCTCAGTTCTTAACCTTTAAAATGAGAGTAACTATAACATCTATCTTTGCAGTACAGACTTTGTCCTTGCTTAGAAAGAAGCTTAACTGCTGGCCACTGGAGATTTTTCCTAGGTCCTAAGAATGACTCTTGGATAAGAGATCCTTGTTAGGTTAGGGAGATTTTTGTCATAGTAGAAGGTCCAACAATCTACTCTATTAAGGGAGAGAGTTTTAGGCGATTGGGAATCACTTTGGTCTATGAAAGAACTGGAATCTAAGGTTGGCCATGTGTGTAGTTAACCATGGAGGCCAAATAAAGACTTTGGCCACATGAGTGTCTATTTTGTAATTCTGTGTGGTTACACGGAAAGGGTTACAAAGATTCACAATTATACAGGGACAAGTTGTCTGAAATTGATGTGGGAAACCCTGTAGACATTTTAAAGTGTTTCTCCTGTAGTTGACTTTGATCTGTAGTATTTAAATGTATTCTATTCTAACTGGAAGTATCTAATTTTTTTGTGAATGTTGTATGCTAATTTACTTATTTGACAAGAAGTGTAATCTTCAGGACTGCTAAGTGTTCATCCAAAAGCACAGGTGTCGGCTGTGCAGTCCCAGGGCTGTGTAGCTCAACATATAATTATTATGCTCAGGCAGAGTATAATGTAAATTCATCTTTTAGGGTTGTATTACTTTAAATCTCTTGATGGAAAACCATGCTGTGGGTGAATGGCTTGAGAAGTTGCTTGGCTAGCACAGCCAAATATAGCAAAGAAAAATATGGAAACTTGTTTATATTGCAAAAGCCCCATTCAACTGAAATTTATACTTTGCCTCTGGAATTTTATCTGGCCTACTGAGATATGGTAAAACTTAGTTATTTTATGAAAAAAGTGATGCTCATTGAGCTTAGCATGCAAGAGCTCATAGATTGTGGTCAACCTGAGATACATTAGCATATCTTTGGATTATCAAATAAGTGGAAGGTAGAGGAGAAATGCCTTTGGAGGTAGATTAAGATGGGAATTTAAAGCATGTACAACGAGGGTCTTCATAATAACTCAGAGAAGTTAAATGAGCAGATAGCAGAATCATTATTTTCTAAAATAGGACAGCAGGGCTTAAAATTTTGAGATATGCCAAAGGCCACTGTCTTTCCTACTGATCAGTAGGAATATCCTCTCCCTTACTTCAGTGGAGGTTAAATTTCTTTCTTTCTCACCAGTTCATGATTCCAGACATACACAGGCTAGATTGGAAATGAAGGAGTGAAGCATTTCTTTTCATTAGACCACTCCTGTGTGATACACCCGCCACTCATAGTCATGAAAGGAGAAAGTGCAATATTTCTACTGTAGGAACAACATCTACTCCTATTTTCACCATGCAGTGCTTGAGCTACGGAGAAACTTATAAGTTTCAACATCAGCAACATCTGAGATACCGTTGTAAGTAAAATGAAGCTAAAGAAATAAAAGTGTCTGACATCTACCAAGGACATTGTTCAAACATCACGACCATTTTTACTTTTATTGTTAGTGATATAGAATTAAAGAGAGAACCAATTAACTTGGTCTTGATTATTATAGTTGTGAGTTTAGAAAAGAGAGTTAGAAAGTTGCTTGCCAAATTTTTATATTTTATTTCCACATATTCCTGGTTTACAGACAACAGTTGCTTTTAACTATAGTTCTGTGGTTTAAACATTCGTGTTTGGTTTGAATGATCCCTGGAAAAAATCTTGGTCTATGGGTGGTCAAAAATTGGCTGGTTTTGATGAAATTGTTTATTCTGTATGTAAGTCAGAAACAATCCTGTTTTGCCTTTCCTGCTCTGGATAGTATCATGTTTTACAAACATATGAAAGAAACATGCTGATGTCAAAGACAGAGGCACTTTCATTCAGAACAAACAACGTCCCAGTTATAAAGATATGCTGCAGGCATATTCATATGCCCTGTCTGACTAATGGCTATATTATATTTGGCTACCAAAGTTCTTTGAGTCATCAACATAAGAGATAAACAAAGCTTGTTTTTACAATGAGTATGTTATGGTATTGTTTTGTGTTTGTGAAGAAACCACAGAACCACAGTGAGCTCAGCAAGAGTGAAGAGAGCATCTGTATTCATGACTGTGTAAACCTTGATGGTGTTGCATACTGACATTGAAAAGTCGGAAAGGCGGAGTCATCTTTCTTTGATACCATCAAGTCCTTCTTCATCTAATTAACAGGAGAACGTTTTGCTCCTCAGTGATTCCCTCAGAAGTTTGGTGTAGACTGACTTCTTTACATGGGGAGAATATAATTCCCCTATCTCATGCTCAATTTTTCTCACACAATGAGCTCCCAGCTTCTAAAAGTGGCACATCTGCATCAGTCTTGCTTTTAAGCTCTCCAACTACTTTTAGTCACGCTTCGACATCCATGTCAGAAGGAGAAAAGAAATAATCATTTACCAGGTCTGTTGTTTTCACCCAGCATAGCATCACTTAGAGTGTTTTGGAGATGCTGTTCAAGCCAAGGTCACTCCCACAAGGTGCTCTGATTGCATTTCTGTAAGGTTCTCCTCTATGAGGTAGCAATTATAATTCGTATCTCCAGTGATGACTATGTCTTTGCTCCTTGAGAGCTAGAATAAAGATCTCCTTTTCTTGTGTCTACTAATGTCTACATAATGCTTATATCCAGAACTCCAAACTTTTGTGGTATATTATTAAACACTTTTATTTTCCACTTGCATAAAAATAATCACATGATAAAAATAAAAGGAAGCATTGAGTAATTACTTTAAACATAATAATTGTGCATAAAATCATTATAGGAAGAAAACTTAAAGGCAGACGTATTAAGAACAGTAAAAAGAGCAAAAGTCAATGTCAATATAGTTTTGAACATTTACAGTTTCAGGAACTGTGCTAAATATTTCCCAGGAATTTCCTAACCTAGAAATAAAAACTGAAGCTCTGCTGAGCTTTGGTCTTGTCTAAGGTCATGTCTATAAAATGACACAGTGTCAGGTGTTTAGCACTCCTCTGAGCTCATACATTAACATCTTAACTGCCCGTAATACCATGGATCTTGGCCAAAAAGATGAGACTCAGAGACTCAGAGAAACTGTGATAGAAGACATTCTGTTGGGAGTTGTTTCTCTTAGAATTGTTCCTAAATAATAAAGGAAAGCCACACCCACCCAATGAATGTTAGCTGTTAAATAGTCTTTCTTTAGATTTACAGAAATCAGATTGTTAGACGGCCTTCATATGTCACCTAAATGAGCAATGAAATCCTTCTTGGTCATTAGCCTTGTGTATCAGCTAACACAGACCATGTATGTGTCTGAATTTTAACTTTACCACTGCCTAAACTATTCTAAACATTTGCTTTCAAAAGGCTGAGATTAGCTGTGGTGTTCTGGAATATGCCTGTGTGTGGGGTGTGAATGATTAAAAAAAAAGAATCCCACCCAGCAGGTGTTTAAGCTAATGGGTAGAGTCAAGAACATGGTCTTTCTTGAAGAATGGTAGTTTTTATCTTTTCAGGTTACCAGTCTTTGAATAAAGTACTTTTGTCTATCAGTAATTTTCTTCTACTAAGAACTGGCATTTAAGTGATGTGCAAATGAACATGGGTTTAATGACAGAGGCAAGGGACATAATAGGCTGCGTGAGTTTCCTTGTATTTACTGGTTAACCTTTGACCTTCAGATTCCAGACAATGATACAAGGTGAGTGTGGTATATACAGCAGGGTTGCCAATATGATAGAAGTTTTCATCTGTTAGTTAACTGGGAGTTTTTAAAGACATGATTAGGCCATGCAGATTTAGTAAGAAAGCTCTCACTAGATGCCAGATGCTGGCTTGGACCTTAACCTTGGAGTTAGCAAACCCCCACATTTTCAGGAAATAAGCTTTTGTTCAATGTTGAGCTCATATCTTCTTGATATAGAAAAAACTAAGGAGCTAAGGTTAGCCTTGAGCCTAGGAAACTATATTTTAATGGGTTATACATAATTTTGTCCACCGTCTACCCTGAGTGGATATGTGTTTATTTCACTAGGAAGCAAATACATATGCTTTCCATCTTAGAAACATTCTTAGGCTTTCTCCATCTCCAGGGTTGTGTACAATATAAAAGTTTTTGGAAAAAGAATTCTACAGTAAAACCCAGATGTTTTCTGGCCAGACGTGTGGAAAAGTAAGAGGCTTGTGGGAATATTTTCTTCTAACACAGAGTTCTATTCTGAGCACTTTGACCATAATGCAGCTTCTCAATGAAGTCAAATATGATCAGCTAAGATTAAAGGAAGGCTGTCATGCCCACTTTGTAGGAATCAGAACTGGAGTCCTTAGGCTAGTTCTCCCAGGGATTTTCTTTAAGTGTCTTCTTCCAGCCCATGCCCTCAGGTTATGATTGGTTTGGTTTGGTTGTTTAATACCATATTCTACCTTGGCTAGGTTGTGGGGTTTATAATTGTATTTTAGACACTAAATAGAGAGCACCTTGCGCTATCAATTGGGAGCACTTTCAAAGTATCAGCTGTTTCATGTACAAAATTTGAAAAGCATAAATTGTGAAGCGTTACTTTTAATTTTTTTCTTAAGTACAGCATAGACTGGATGGAGGATACCGTCTAACAAAAATTTCAGTGGAAGATTCCTACAAACTGCATGCATTCTAATATCTATTGGAGAAGTTACCCAAGTCTATAACTTAAATGTAGGATAAAGGATCTGAAGTGGCCATACAATAGCATGACATGAATTATGTTGTTTTGAGATATAAAGTGTCTGTTCTACAATTTATTGATGCAGGCAGTTCTATGAGTGCTTTGCTGGCATCTTACCATTCTGAGAACAGCCAATAATTATCTTAATATCTTCTGCAATGATCTACAAGTAATTGAAATTGATGACTACTTGAGTAGTGCCAAATGACTTGGCAGAAAGTCAGGGGCTTCTCTGAACTTGGACATTTGTGCTGACCTCCTCTGTATCCTAATACAATGTGATTGGATGGACATAGTGTAACACCCGGAGCCTCATCCAAAGCTGGGAAGTGTTGCCCTTGCAAGCTATCCACATGAGATAAAACATATGGCTTTGAAGTGCTGAATGCAAGTGCTGGTGTTGAAAAGAATCCATAGTCTTTTATCTGTTTACCATTTTGACTTGAAAGCATCTTGTCTAGGACAGCTGGCCTATGAAAATAAGCTGTCATATGCCCAGAAGGCTCTTTGATGCTTCATCATCCAGATGCAATGATGAGTGGTTCAATCGATGGAGGAGGGTTAAGAGCAGACACAAAGTTTTGTCCCATGGTATTTCGCTATGAGTTGATGATCTACAGAAAGCTCATCTTGTATTCTATACCATTGTTTCCCAGGGTTAGCCTTTTCCAGTTGTTGTGTTAGCAATAAGACAATTCACTTGTCTTGACATTGTCTCTTTGCTATTCTCAGCAATGTATTATTTCCCTAAATATGTCATTTTCATAACATTTCCAAGGACAAAGTGGGGCTTGAGTTCAGCACCATTCCTCTTTCATCTTGCTTGAAACATCACAGTGAGTGTCACCTTTCAATATGCATCACCCTGGATCACACCTGTCTACTTTGTTATAGTCTTCCTTAAATTGGAATACTGAATGCTTTCTACTCAAGAACAATTCTCTCTCACTCCCCATGTGTCTCTCTTCTTGTCTCTGTCTATCTTTTTCTCTCTCTGTGTGTGTGTTTGAAAAGATGTCAACATTGTGTAGGTTTTGAAACAAAGTTAATTATTTCTTGTTGAGTTCCTTGACAATTCAATTCTATTTATACATGCAATTCATGTAATGCATATTATATTGTATATATTATATAATATATTCATACAATTTAATATTTATATTGTATACTATTATTACATAATATACTTATACAATTTAGTAATTTATATACAATTTATATAATACTTTTTGTAACTCTCTTTCTCTACACTTTATCACTTTCCCATCATTATCAACTGTCTTTCTTACCTATACCTATCCCAGATTCATAACTTTTAGTTTTGTTCTGTGACCTCTTTATTTTAAGTAGGGCCATCTGTGTGATCATTGGATTGGGTAGCCAGTTGGTGGCTATACAACTGAAGGCAATTATTACCATCTTTTCTGAAGCTACCTATAGGAAATAGGTCAGTTGTGAGGGTTTGGATTCCTTAGACCTCCTCTCCATCTGTGTCTGGCTGTTGATGAGCTGTGTAAACCCCAGACAGTTATCTGTAGTTGGTGAATGTTTTTGATCACAATAACTGTGTACTAATCAGTAGAAAATATTACTCAACCTCTCACTCCCTTTATTCTCTAGTTCTTATATTCTTTCTACCAATAGTCAATAATGTTCACTGAACTTTGGAGGGGATGGCATAAATTCCTTGTTTATGAGTGAATACTCAACCACCATTTATTCACAGGTTCTTGTGTGGTCATGAGTCCCTGCATTTCCCACTATTCACAGGAAAAAGGTTTCTTTGATTAAGGCTGAAAGTAGTAGTTGCCTATTGCTCTAAAAACTATATTAGAAGGTGGTTAGTACTATTTCAATTTATTTAAAAAAAGGCATTAAGCTCCCCTTGGGCCCACGATCTCTCCTGTCATGGATTTTTAAATGAACTTACAATTCCATTAGAGTCAGCCTCAGATCCAACTAAAGAGCAGTCAGTTCCCTTCATAGGAGCCATGTCACTATTGTATAGTGGCACATCTGATGTAGCAAGCTTGTATTATAGTTTGTAGGGTTCACTGTTGAGTAAAACAGTTGAAGCTTTTTCTCTACCAGAAGCATGAATAAACAACTTACAATACCATGAAAGCTATCCAGCTAGGAGGAGGCTTTGGAAGTTAATTTTTAATCCTAGTCATTAATTTCATGTAATGACTAATCAAACAATAAACAAAAACCCATTATGAAACAACCAGAAGGGTACGTGCTGCATACAAAGGGATGAATTATATATTCTTTCTCCAGGTAAAGAGATGATAGATTGATGGTCAGAAGTGAGTTGTCTTTGCTGAATAATTTCCTTTGTGATTTTTAAAGAGCTAGTGTAAATATGATTGCTTTTTCTAAAATTGAGGACACAACTAGGTGAAGCAAATCAATTACATTCACTTATTTATGCCTTTCTCTGAAACTTTAGCTAAATGACACATAAAACCATTTTTAAGAATGCAAAACCTGACATACAAATAAAAAAGGAATGGTAAAGTCAAATGCCACAACAGGCTGAAAACATTTGCCAACTATTTTCATGTTGGGGACCTGATGGATGCCTCAATTATCAGAGTACAGATGAAACTGTTGGTGGAAGAAGCACAAAGCACAAGCCTATGTGTCCTGTACATGCCTAAAAAAAATGCCTGAGATGGTTTCATTACCTCAGGAGGCAAGATAGAGGACTGATGGGAAAGGGGGAGTATCTATAAAAAGTCTTGAAAATGCACTAGGCTCATCTAACCCATCTTAGTACAGCATCATTACTGTTTTCAAACCCAGACATGTGAGGGATTGGAATTTTTCTCTCACTGGATTCTAAATGACATGAGTTCTAACTTGAATACTAAGTGTACCCAAGGGTGGTTGTGATGATCCACACTGAGACTCCAGGAATCACTGTGTTATAAGATTCCACTACTGTTCTTCCCTTGCTTTGTCCCTGGAGTGTTCTCTACTGAGTAGTTTCCCAGGCAGAAGGATGAAAAACTGATTTTTTTTAATTAATTAATTTTTTTGAGAGATGCGTGTATGTGTGTGTGTTTGTGTGAGTGTGTGAGTGAGTGAGTCAGAGAGAGAGAGAGAGAGAGAGAGAGAGAGAGAGAGAGAGAGAGAGAGAGAGAGACAAAAAGAGACAGAGAGTGAAAGACTTGCATGTTGAATTTTGTATTCAAATGATGTGTTGTATAGTGTTTTCATTGCTGCTTACAAAATAAAGAAACAAAACCCAAAAAGGTCTTTACAAAAACAACTTACAGAAGAAAGGGTTTACTTTGGTTCATGGTTTGGGGTATACTTCATCATAGTATGGTAGTACATGGATAGAGCCTCAAGGCAGACATGGTTCTGGTTCTGCAGTCAAAGCAGAGAGTGATGAATGCTGCTGATGGTTCTTTATGATGGGTTGTCTCCTGTCTGTTAACCAAATCTAGATTCTTTCTTATAAGCATACCCAGATTGTCTCCTAGATGATAATAGAGTCTGCCAAGTTGATAATTAATACTATTAACCACACAGGCCTAGATTTAATCTGGTCACTTAAGCTCATCACTTATTATTGTCCATCATGTGGGCAGAGCCTCACATCCTCATTTTTGAGTTTTGTTTTTAATTGTGAACAAAGAACTTTTTTTTAGAAGCAATATTAAAAACCTTACAAGAAAAACTCTAAAGTGTCAGATGCAGGAAGGGAGAAAGGAAAGAGAAGTAGGAGGAGAAAAGAAGAAGGAGGTGGAGGAGGAGGAAGAAGAGAAGGAGGAAGAAGAGAAATAAAGTAGGAACTAGAGAGATGGGTCAGTGGTTAAGAGCACTTGGTGCCTTTCCAGATGTCCTGAGTTCAATTCCCAGCAACCACATGGTGGCTCACAACCATCTGCAATGAGATCTGATGCTCTCTTCTGGTGTGGCTGAAGACAGCTACAGTGTACTCACAAAAGTAAAATAAATAGATCTTCAAAAAGAGAAAGAGAGTAATAGAATAAATTTGGATAAAAGTGAGGTAGGCATGGTAGCATGATACGATACATAAACAGATATCCACAGTCACAGATATTTCCCACCCCACAGGCTAACTAAAATCTTTATAGAGACTGTATATATGAAATATAGAAGAGAAGCTTTTAAGAGAGAACAGATAAAAATTCATTTTAGAAAGTAAAACAAAATGCTAACATTAAAAACGTTAAGTATTTTGTTTTAAAATCCAATCACTTACTGTGTTTATTTCACTTTTCCCTTTCCATTCTCCATCTCCTCTCACATTTCATTCTCCAAGCCCTGCCATATTTCTTCCATCTGCTCATATTGATGGCCTCTTTTTATCTGAATATATTCAAATAAAAAGAGTTGCTGAGTCCCCTTCTGGCTTTTGTGTGTGTGTGGTTTTTAGACTGACCAGTTTGTGTTATGTTGGATAACTAACTAAAGAGCTCATCCCTAAGAGAACTTAATTCATGTTCTCCCTCCCTCCCTCTCTCTCTCTCTGTCCCTCCCTCCCTCCCTCCTACCCTCCCTCCCTCCCTCCCTCCCTCCCTCTCTCTCTCTCCCTCCCTCCCTCTCTCTCTCTCCCTCCCTCCCTCCCTCCTTTCCTTCCCCCCTCCCCTACCTCTACTCATTAGTTTCTCTTTTTCTCTTTTTGGAGTGTGACCTGGTGACATTCTCTGCCCCCCTTAATGTTAGCACTTCTATGGAGCAGTTATAATTCAGTTCTCATTCATACAACCGCTCCTGGGAGACACGGTCTCAGCAGACTTACTGGTTTTCTGACTCCTACAGTTTTTCCTCCCTCTTCTGTGATGTTTCCTGGGCCTGAGGTGCAGGAGTTATGTTGAAGATCTATCTTTCTTGTGCTGAGATTGGCATGATTTGTTGATCTCTGTGTTTGGTCTACATCGTATGTTCTTCTGTAATAGCCTTTGTTTTCTCTTAATAGAGATTTCTGTGATCAGGGGTGAGAGCAACATTTCTCTGTGGGTATAAGTCTATATTTTAGAATGTAGCTAGGAATTATGTTGGTCTAGGAAAGTGGCACTAGTAGATTTTCTTTTAAGATTCATGATCTCACAAGCTCCAGTAGTTGACTAGTTTCTAGAACTAGTCATGATTTCTCCCTTATTGTGTGAGTCTTAAGCCCCATTGGAGAGCTATGGTTACTGCCATAACAGGAGTGCCACTGATACATTTTAAAGATATCCTGCCTTGCTGGTCAAAGTTGTAGTGCAAAGGCATTATAGCCAGATAAGATTATCAATTGCTTCTGCCTTCGGCAGGTTGCATAGTACTTTCTAGTATTATGAAATCTAGACTGTAAAAAAGGAGCATTATTTAGGTTGGCTCTGATTTGAATAATCTGATTCCTATGTTCTAAGTGTGTATTTGGAAACTGCTATCTACCTTCAACCTTCACGATGCAGCTAAAGGCATTATAGAAACTTCTAGTATCTATATCTGGAATTAAACACATGGCATGCATGACACTAAAATATTTAATTCTAAATAACATAATCTTGAAAATTGAAATCCCCAAACATGAAATTTATAATGTCTCCATTTCAAAGATTATAGTCCTGGAAGATTAAAATCCTAAATGCTAAACCACAAAAGCTCAAGTATTGGAAACCACAGTTCCCATAGGCAGACTTTAAGATGGGCAGAAAGATTAATTATGGGGAAGGAGTTGGCTAGGTTATATAATGATGAAGAAACAAATGTGTCATTTGCCTGAGCTGACATTCTTTCCCATCCCGCTGATGAAATTCCAATTTTAATGAAGAAAAGCCACATGTGTTCAAAGAAACCAGTGATGTTACTGACTAGTTTAAAAGTGTGCATAAAAGGGTGAGGCGACATGCCAGGCTTTTCTGTATTGTTTGCACTATAGTTGTGGTCTATGAGTACATGTGGAATGAATTTTCAAGTGCCCAAAACAACATAGAAACATGATACAGGAGACAGGCATATTTAACTGGGACCCATTGTTAGAACTCTCTAAACTTTGGGAGAGTTTCAAAAGGAGCAGCATACAAGAAGCAGTGGGACTGTATTGTTCATATTCTGATATCAGTCTCTGGCCTCAACATACTTAATACTAGCACATGTACCCACATGTACACATGTGCACAGTCATTGAACACACACACACACACACACACACACAGTGCAAGTACCCTAATAATATCTAGAAGTGTTTTTTGTGAGTGAGAATTGTCAGTAAGAAAATTAGTAGTGGAGAGAGAGATTAGAGCAGCCATTGATTTCACATAGCTACCGGAGAATGAGGAAACATGTTAGGTGAAAATTTCAAAATGCTTCATCGTCTTAGAAATTAGTAAAACACATCCAGAGAGAAGTAGTAAACCATTATTTGTTTCTAACAGCCCTTGTGGTAGACAACAATGATAGGGCCTACAAAGATTTCTAGAATATAAAACTAATTTTATGGCAGATGGTTTAATGGAAAACTAATAATATAGAGACTAAAGAAAAATTGCTCATTATTATGGAAGATTAACCTGTTCTACAACGTGGGTAGCTCAGCATATTTCTAGAAGGAGGGCTACATGCACAGTGGCTACAATTGGTGCTGCATCTGCCATGCGTGATCTTGAACACAACTCTTATTATCATGATTTTATGAGGCAATGGACATTTCAGAGACTTTCCATATGACAACTTTACAAAGAAATTTTCATCTCAACTGAATTATTGAATACTGAATTCACCAAGACTCTCAAAAGACTCACATAAATGTGATAGTGCTTTTTATTTTATTTTTATTATTTTGTTTTATTTTGAGATAGTGTCTCACTATATAAACCTGTCTCGCCCAGAACTCTCTTTGTAGACTGGGATGGCTTTGAACTCATATATACCTGCCTATGCTTCCCAAGTGCTGAGATTAAAGGGCTGCACCAATATGGCTGGCTGATAGTGAACTTTATGAAAATTTAGAAATAATTTATTTGAATGTCAAAGAAAAGGTTAATGTATGCAACAGTGCTGAAAATATGAAAGACAGTGCCATGCAGTTTTCAAAACTTTTTATCTCAAACTCTCAGAGAAAACAAAGGAGGCATTTGAGAATCAAGATCATACTGCAACAAAGACAGTTATTTTGGAATCTGGTTGTTATGGCCCCTAAGATTAAAAATTGCATTCTCCTGGCTTTCTCTAATTTAAGATTATTTTTGTAAAGGAGATGTGGCCTGACAATAGCTATTCTTGAGTTTCCTAGTAAACTGCCAGAGAAGTTCTTCTCAAAAACAGGCTCTTATTTCTGGTTGGAGCTTCTCATCAAATTTCCATGTATGTTTTTTGTTTATTGTAACAAGCTGGAGGGGAACACAGAAACGTCAAGGGTGTTGCCACATTTATATTGTTCTCTTGCTTTAAAATAAGTTTTAGAAACTTCATTCATGATACCTTAATTCGAGTTCTTTCTTAAAGAAAATATTGGGGTGATATGCGCAACAAAGGGGACTTAGATACTGAAAGGATGAAAGAAAGTAGTCACTACAACCAACCCTACCATTCCTGCAACTGCCTGGAAACCTTCTTCCTAGCGCTACCAGTCCAGCCCAGCATGGCCTTCAGGCAAGCCAGAGTCACAGTGCTGTCTTTGCCTGAACAGAATTATGTCATGTGGTGGAGATTTATGTAAATCTGGGCATAAAAATTTCTGGGCAACAATTAATAAATTGGATCCAGTTTTTGAAAATGGGAGTATAATTAAGGAAGCAGTGACACGAAATTATAGAAGAAAAAAATGTATGTGAATGTCTTAAACTAATCCCTAAATGTTTACTTGGAAATCACTGAAAAGAAAGTTCTGCATTTTTAGGTGGATAGCATGTTTAGACTTCTTGACACTGTGTCAAATACCTGAGCACAATAATATGAATGAAGAAAGACTTGTAATAGCTCATAGTTCCAAAGATTGTATGTACAATGAGCTAGCTTTGTGTTCTGCAGTTGAGTTAAGGCTGGGCATCAGAATATCTTACTTTATTATGATAGAAGGTGGAGATAGGAAGGAATCATAGTCAAGATACATCTTTCCAAGAAGCATGATCCAGTTCCTCCATGAGCCTTACCCTCCAGTTTAGCACTTCCCATCCACCCCTTGAATCCATCAGTAGATTCATCTGACTGCTTATTTGAAGGCCTGATTCTTATTGCCACTTGCACTGGGTGACTAGTCCTTTAATACATAAGCATTGTATAATAAACATCATGCCCAAACCATCACACACAGGAGGTTCTCTGATCATTTCCCACAGCCATTCTATGGCTTTTGCAGTGAGTCCATAGAGTGGTTGGTGGAAACATATATTTTCACATAAGGCTAGCCCTGTCTTTTACCCCATTGTGAGTCCAGTTTCCAGAAAGTAATCATTTATCCAGGACCTTCATCTATGAACTCACCTCTGTGACCCAACAGCGAATGACTGAGTGAGAAACTCATGTTTCACATGATGGTTGCCATTGAGGTTTTATTTTTGTTTCAATTGGGGAATGTCCCATTGCTTGGAAATCTGAACACTATGACTTAGTAACTTTGGCTTTTTTATGTAGTTAGGGATGTAGTGAAGAAAGCATTACATCAACACAATTATGATAAAAATCTGATTTGGGGACTTTGATTTACCATCCTGTTTTCATTTGAGTATAAAGTACTTTCTATCTACTCCCATGTTGAACACTGAGTCCCAGGTGGAGAGGTCATTTTCATAGGTGTGGATAAGACAGACTCTTGGCAATGTTAACATTTTTGAACCATGGGTTCTAGCTAGAGGAAGTAGGTCCCAGTGATTACTGCTTTGAAGGTTATATTTGGTCTTTACATGACTGCCTCATTCTCTCCTTGTCTGCTGTGAGATGAAGAGTCACATTCTTCACCTGTTCCTAATGAGATGTTCTAACCAAGATATAGAAAAAAAAATTAACCATGGACAGAACCTCTGAAATTGTGAGCCCAAATAACTCATTTATCTCATAGTTGTTCTATTGTGTACTTTGGCCTCATAAACAAGAAAGGTACCACTGGCAGGGGCAGTAAAATAATAGACTGTAAGCAAACTAGTTTAAATTCAGCTACATGAAGGAATTATGAGATGGTTACAAATTTAAAACATGTGCTCACCAAGAACTCAGGTATCTCAATGTCTGGGCAGTACAGGATGTACTACTGACCATTTGGAAACACAGATAAGTCCATGTAGACCTGTTGCTGATACTAGAGGAAGGAAATAACACTGGAAGGAGCAGTTGCAGAACCAGGATGGATTATCATCTTTTATTAACTTAATGGTGGTGCTTATATTTTTCATGTAGTTTCCAGGTTATAGAGTAATGTGTAGGATTATGAAGACTGTATGAAGAAGGATGATGATGATGAGGTGAAGGAGGAGGAGGAACAGGAGGAGGAGGAGAAATCTAGTAGAAGGGAGGAGTAATCTAATAGAATGGAAAGTGGGAAAGAACCTTGCACAGGGGAAAATTTTCTAAACAGAACAACAATGGTGGGTTTTGATGGTGTACTTACCATGACCCAGAATCACCTGGGAAGTGCATGAGAAACTGTCTAAATTTACAATCTCTTCTATTAGATTCAACATATTCAGTTTTATGTGGAGGTCCTTGATCCACTTGAACTTGAACTTTGTACAAAGAGATAAAAATGGATCAATTTGCACTCTTCTACATGTAGACCACCAGCTGAACCAGCATTATTTCTTGAAAATGCTGTCTTTCTGCTCCAACATATAGTAAGGACACATGCTCCACCATGTTCATAGCAGCCTTATTTATAATAGCCAGAAGCTGGAAAGAACTCAAATGTCCTTCAACAGAGGAATGGATACAGAAAGTGTGGTACATTTACACAATTTACTCAGCTATTAAAAACAATGACTTCATAAAAATCTTAGGCAAATGGATGGAAGTAGAGACTATCATCCTGAGTGATATAACCCCAGTCACAAAAGAACTCACATGGTATGCACTCACTGATAATCGGATATTTGCCCCAAAAGCTTAGAATACCCAAGAAAAAAATCACAGACCTTATGAAGTTCAAAACAAAGGAAGGCCAGAATGTGGATGCCTCAGTCCTTCTTAGAAGGGAAAACAAAACACTCATTGGGAGGAAATAAAGGGACAAATAGAAAAGCACAGATTAGAGAAAAGATCATCCACAGACTGCCTTACCTGGGGATCCATCCCATATGCAGCGACCAAACACACACACAGTATTACTGATGCCAAGAAGTGCTTACTGGCAGGAGCCTGATATGGATGCCTCCTCAGAGGCTCTGCCAGAGCCATACTGATACAGATGAGGATGCTTGCAGCTAACCACCGGACTGAACACTGGGACCCTATTGAAGGAGCTAAAACAAAGGACTGAAGGAGCTGAAAGGATTTGCAACCCCATGGGAAGAACAACATCATCAACCAATCAGACCCTCCAAAACTCCCAGGGACTAAAACATTAAACAATGAGTACACTTGGAAAGACTCATGGCTTTAGGTGCATATGTAGCAGAGGATAGCATTGTCTGTCATCAATGGAATGAGAGGCCTTTGGTCAGTGGAGGCTTTTTTTCCGCAGTGTAGGGGAATGTTAAGGTGCTGAGGTGGGAGTACTATATTGAATAGATAGGGGGGAGAGAGGACAGCCTTGTTTTGTCCATGATTTTAGTGCAATTGTTTTAAGTTTCACTCCATTTAGTTTCATGTTGGCTACTAGTTTGCTGTATATTGCTTTTATTATGTTTAGGTATGGTCCTTGAGTTCCTGATCTCTTCAGTACTTTAAACATGAACGAGTACTGTATTTTTTTTCAAAGGCTTTTCAGCATCTAATGAGGTAATAATGTGTTTTTTCTTTGATTTTGTTGATTATGTCAATGGATTTCCTTATATTGAACCATCCCTGCATCCCTGGAATGGAAGCCTACTTGATTACGGTGAATGATTGTTTTGATGTGTTCTTAGATTTGGTTTGTGAGGATTTTTTAGTATTTTTGCATCAATATTCATAAGCGAAATTTGTCTGAAGTTCTCTTTCTTTGTTGGGTCTTTGTGTGGTTTAGGTATCAGTGTAACTATATCTCCATTGAATGTATTGGATAATGTTCCCTTTGTTTCTATTATATGGAATAGTTTGAGACGTTCTGGTAGTAGGTCAGAGACTGAAGGATAAGCTATCCAGAGACCACCTTACCTAGGTATCTATCCCATCTGCAGACACCAAACCCTCATACTACTGCTGATGCCAAAAAGTCCTTGTTGACAGAAGCCTGGTATGGCTGTTCTCTGAGAGGTTCTACCAATACCTGACTAATACTGATGCAGATACTTACAGCTAACTATTGGTTTTAGTTTAGGACCTCAATTGAAGAGCTAGAGAAAGTACTGAAGAAGTTTAAGGGGATTTCAACCCCATAAGAAGAACAATATCAACTAAATGAACCACTCAGAGTTCCCAGGGATGAAACCACCAACTAAAGAGTATACATGGATGGAGGCAGGACTCCAGATACATATGTAGCAGAGGATGACCTTATCTGACATCAGTGGGAATGAAGGAAGGCTTGATGTCCCAGTGTAGGGGGATGCTAGAGCGGTGGGCAGTGGGTGGTAGAGTATCCTCACAGAGGCAAAGGGAATGGGGGAGATAGGGGATGGAATGGGGTGTTGGTGGAGGGGTAATCAGGAAAGGGAATATGTTTAGAATATTAAATTGTATAAATTAGTTAGGGAACACAGGAAAAAAGAAAATATAGATAGTACAGATAATAGATTTCTGGTAAGACTTTGTTCCTCCATTTTATTGGGCATATTAGAAGTTACTTATTGCACTCAACAAATTCACAGAAAATGTTATGTTGTTTCTAAACAGACAGGCATCAATGTGGTGAAGTGAAGAACGGAGTTCTGGGGTGAATTGTACTCAGAGTGAAAAAAGATAGAGTCATATAAATTTTATTTCACCTAGCCTTACAAAAATATGTTAGAGTCGGCTTTAATTTTTAAATCCTGATGTCATAAAAATGTTTTTAGCACTTTATTTTCCCACTTTGTGTAGGAAGCAAAGAATTGTCCTGATAGTTTATCAAGCATCACAGACAGGAACTGGCATTTTTGTCATTGTAACAGCCATGGCTATTGTTATTGAAATTCAGTCATAGTGAGCCACATAATTTTTCCTCATGCTGTTAATACATAAAATGTAAAATATTGTCATACTGGATCTTAGGACAGTTTTCCTAGCTTGCTTCTTCAGGAAATTGGGAACAGAATTTAGCAAGGATGTGAATGTCAACTAAGAATGTGGTATGCAAATGGGAAACTTTCAGCTAAAACACAAATTTGGGTTCTTTTGGCATTTATAAATTGCCTAGAATTATTAAAACATTGGAGATAATCTAATGAGAAAATAAAATAAGAGTCAGAAATAACCCCAGGTGTGAACTGAGGCAAACATGTACATTGTGTAGTTGAGTATAAAATAAGAAATGGTTTTTCTATTTGTAAATGGGTGGTCAAAAGGGAGAGGGGGCAACTACGAAATTATAATGTGTAAGGCAAGAGAAGGAAAGCAATAAGCTGCCTGGAATATTGTATTGTTTGGGGCATTGCAGTGAAAGAAATGTACTCACAAAGTCTGGCAACACAGAGAACAGTGGTGATTTCAAGGAGAACTGACTTGTGCTGCAAGACAAAGTCATTGCCTAGTACATGAAGAGGAACCAGAAATAAATTAGGACTTCTAATGTTACAAAACTTTACTGAGGTCCAGTAGACACAAAATGTATATGTAAAATATGAATTATGAATTTTAATAATAATGATAATAATCATGCATTCTTTTTCTTTGAAAATTATTTCGAATAAATTCCTAGACAACTTAATTTTTAAAAAAGGAATAACTAGCATAATTCATTAAGATTTTAACATAGAATTGTGATGGTAGTTTAAAAAGTGTGGTGTATGAGGTTGAATTTGAAAGAAATGGTGAAGAACTGTGGTCATTTAGAAATTCTGCCATCTGAATTAAAGTCATGTGTTTGCACAAGTATTTAGATCCTAGGATTGGGTCTGAAAATGCTTGAGAATGACTGGGCTCCAGGGTTTGAAATTAAGATTTGTGCATCTAACTTGGAGTACACATTGAATCCAGGAAACTTAGAAAATGGTCATTGCTGAGGGAAGAAAAATATTAAGGATGAGGGGATAACGAAACACAGGAGATTTTGGGATGTTGATAATGTCAAGACTCCAGAGTATCACCGAAGAAAGCTGTCTGCAGGAAAGGAGTAGAATTCCAGTGTGGAGCTGATTGTGTCTGAGGTGGCACTGTTGGGTATGGAACTTGCTTGTCTACATTTTTCTCATGTGAAATGGAAATATGTATTCTAGGCCACTGTAATGTTTGACATATGTGACTTCTGTTTTTAGCTTGAAGCGCCTCAAAGATGTATTTGCGCTTTTGAACCGTGGAGGATGTTTCAGAGGCTATGGAGATGGTGAAGTGGACTGACTGCAGTTTGTTTTATCATATGTACGAGAGAGCTATGACCTATAAGCTCAGAGCTAGAAGGTTATGACTTTAAAGTGACATGTTTGAGTGCCAGTTTGAAAAGGAGTAGATTTGGAATAGTTGGTTTGATGGGCACAAATCCTAGGATCTAGAATCACCATGGAAACAAGACAGTTGGCATATCTCTGAGGGATTATCTTCGATTCAGTGGGCAATTGCATTCCATAAACTGGGGTCACAGAAAGCATCGAAAGGGAAAAATTAGCTTAACAGCAGCTTTAATGCTTTGTACTTCCCGATGTGGATGCAGTGTGACAAAGACCTCAAGCTTCAAGTGCTATGACTTCTTCAACTACTCTTGAACTGTGAGCCAAAATAAAGCTTTCCTTCCTTAGGTTATTTTCAGGCATATTATTCTTTATTTTACTAGTTTTCAAATTTTTAAGTTAGGTGTTAACTAATAACTTATATGCTTATTTTTTTAGTATTATTGGACTTAAAATCTGAACCACTTATGATATTTCAAACTTAATCCTTTTTATTAAGGATACATACACATTTATACTTGATGAAGTGGGTTTGGCCTAATCCTATTTGTGTTATAATGGTAATTTTGGTCTCAAAACAGCTTACACAAGTGTCTGCACTTAAAAGTGAAGGACCCTCCCCCCAGTTAGCCCCGATTCGATTCATAAGCAAAGATGCCAGCAGCTAATGACTTGGCAGGAAAGACAGAGGCAGGACTTTTAGGGTTACCTTGCTTGGGAAAGAGAGGAAGAAGAGGATTAACAAGAGAGGTGGGTAGGATAGACCTGCCAGGTAAGAATTCCAGTAAGTAGCTCTAGTGACCACTTCCCCAATTGGGCCTGGGGCAGGAGAGATAAAATATAGATTTCAAAGTATGTTAACTCCAGAATACCGAAAGGGAGTGTTTATTAGCTGCAGGATGGATTAGAAGTGCCAAAACATTAAGATAGTCAAGGCATGTGTGTATGTGTGTGTGTGTGTGTGTGTGTGTGTTTCATTTGCTAATATAGATAGCTCTTGAGTGGTTGCCTGCATGCAACCTGTCAAGAGCACAGAATGTGCTAACTACCACTACAATTTGACATTGTAATTCTTTTAGATTGACTGCTAAATTCTTTGACAATAATTTTAGTAATTCTGGACAGTTTTCTGCGTGTGTATTATGACAACACACACTGGAGCCATTGCTGCTCCAGGCCTACAGTCAACCACTTTTTCAAGGGTCCCAGATTCCTATTTGTAGGAATATATTTTGGCAATTGTATTGAGGGTGCTACAAATACTCATTATGAGTACAGTGGTCATTTGTTTCTTTATTTGAATTTTGTTTTAATTATTGGATTGTGTCTTGCCACAGAATAGACTAAAGTTATTATTTAAAGAAATTTGGAACAATCTGTATTATTAAATGACATTATTTTTTAATATTTATTTTCAGTTTTTGATTTGCTTTAAAATCATTTTATTTATATTTTGTGAATTTGAAAACATGTTTTTCAAAAAAAGTTGTGTGATATTTTACATTTTTTTCATTCTTTATTTTGAAAAGTAGCCATTCCTTTCAATTTGTGTATTTTTCATTATTCATTAAAAAGGAAATTAAATATGTATCTAAGAGATTAGACACATATTTAAGATATTAGATGTGCAATAGATATTTACATCAGAGATTTTATTTCTCAGCTAACTGATATTGTTGTTTGTATAATTTCTCCACCTTATTTCTTTCCACTTATTACTTTCATTAAGCATACATTTTGGCTATCACTCCACATTAGCATACAGAAACCTCTTTATTTCTTTTGAGAATTGCTCAGGATCCTGATTTTTGGCTGTAGTCAGACTTTATATAATTAGCCCTATCAAAGGATATTAGGGTTTTTACAAAGTAATAATTTTGTAGTAATTAACTTTCTGCAAGTGAATTTATACATTTGTCAGGGTTACTTTGGAAAAAATTCTTCAAAGAAAACCACTGCCAGAACATAATGTATAAATAATTTCACTAAATACAAACAAATTTCCTGCCACGGACATTATAAGCTATGTATTCATATGGCCAATATTTGACAGTCTGCGGCCCTTTAGACTACTGCTAATATTTTAGAATGTAAAAACATTCAACATGAACAAAATTATGTTACAAAATATATCATGGGGAAAGTTGAATTTTTCTTATTGGAAAACTAAACAAGTTTGCAGGTGATCAACTTTTCCCCTCATGGCCTCCACAATTTTGTTTAGCTCACTTGTTAGAGAATTAAACACACACACACACACACACACACACACACACACACACACACACACAATGTCATAAACACATAATCTTTTAAAAAGACCCCAGGGGCTAGTTGTCTCTACAGCTTTTAAAACCCATGAGATTATTATTGGTTTCATAAGACATGGTCTTGCTATGAACCCCTGGGTAGCATCGACTCTTGATATGCCTGTCTGAGCTTCCCATGTGTTGCTATTACATTGGTATACCACCTCATCCAGCCTGAGCCTAGGTTGTTTAAGCTGAGGCTTCAAATTGAAATGTTTAATCAGTGTGGTGATGGTGTATGCCTTTAATCCCAGCACAGGCCAGAGTAAATGAAAATACCAGATTAGCAATAGCATGTGGCCCTCATGTTTTCTGACGTTTTACTTTTGAAGACTTAGTGGTGTTCAGAGACATTTCTGCTTGTATATTTAGTTTTTTCAGAGTAGAAACAAGAGCATGCATTCTGTCAGTCTCCTGTAGATAAAACACAAACATATGGCTAAGGAAATCTGATTAAGCTTCTTGGTGCTAGACCATGGGTCAGAAATGAGGATGGTAAAGGGGACTCCAAGAAGAACGGGTTTACTCACCATACTAGCCAGAAGAAGCATCTAAGCTCTTAGCTCTTGGATGAGTCATTTTTAGTGTAGAGCTGGTATAGAAATGTCATCAATATTAGATGCCAATGAATCCCCACTGCTCATAGAAATGCTTATCCCTTGAGGTGTTGGCAACACTGGCTATTCCCTCTTGGGTCTGTCTCATGGTATAATTGTGTAGATTATCTGAAATCTCAGTACTTTTTACCCTTCTCTATTTCTCTCAAAAGAGTTTGAAGGAAACAGACTGTTTCTAGTCTTGATGATAGGAAATTAGCAGGGTTTAAAATCTACTTCTTATTTTAGTAGGGAAATAAATGATTAGATAAACTACATAATCAAATAACATGACTGAAAACACATGTGTTAAGCCACTTGCGTTGGCTTTATTCTCTTCTCAGTGAGTATTACGATCCCCTGCAAGGGGAAACAGCAAGATGCCATTTTGAAAGGAAGGGGTTGTTCTCATAATGCTTGGAACCTGCTGGTCTTTTCATGTTGCATGCTCCAGTTCCCAGAAGTAAAAGAAGTTTTGCTCTTTAAACATTGTTTAGTGTGTGACAGTCTGCTGTCACAATGCAAACAGATTAGGACACCTACTGATTCTTTATGGGGGAATTCCTATGAAAATTTAAAAATATGAAATATATCCTCCTGCTCCCCCCAATACCTGATCCTGTTTCCCCTTTCCTTTGCTCACTTCCCACCCAGATCCCTCCCTTCCTCTGCCTCCCATGATTATTTCCTTCCCCTTCTAAATGAGATTGAAGTATCCACACTTGGGCCTTTCTGCTTTTAACACTTTTTAAGGACTTTGGGTTGTATCCTGTGTATTCTGTATGTTTTGGCTAATATTCACTTATCAGTGAGTACATACAGTGCATGTCCTGTTTGATCTGAGTTACCTCACTCAGGATGATATTTTCTAGTTTCATTTATTTCCCTGCAAAATTCACAATGTCCTCATTTTTAATAGCTGAATAGCATTTAATTGTGTAAGCGAATCACATTTTCTGTATTCCTTCTATAGTTGAAGGAAAAAGTTGTTTGTCAAAATAGTCACAAATAGTATAACATATCTTGGTGTAACTTTTATCAAGCAAGTGAAAGATCTGAACTACAAGAACTTCAAATCCCTGAAAAAGAAATTGAAGAAGACTTCAGAAGATGGAAAAATCTTCCATGCTCATGGATTTGTAGGATTAACATAGTAAAAATGGGCCATCTTACCCAAAGCAATCTAAAGATTTAATGCAAACCCCCTCAAAATTCCAACTTAAAATTTCACAGACATGTAAAGAATAATTCTCAGTTTCATATGGAAAAACTAAAAACCCAGAATAGCCAAAACAGTTCTCAATGGCTAAGATCAAAAACTCAAGTGACAGCAAATGCTGGTGAGGATGTGGAGAAAGAGGAACATTTCTTCATTGCTGGAGGGATTGAAAATTGGTTCAACCACTATGGAAATCAGTCTGCAGGTTCCTCAGAGAACTGGAAAAAGTTCTACCTGAAGACCCAGTTATTATTTTGGGCACATATCCAAAAGTTGCCTAACCACACCACAAGGAAACATGCTCCACCATGTTCCTTCCTGTCACTCTCTTCAGACACATCAGAAGATGACATTGGATCCCATTACAGATAGTTGTGAGCCACCCTATGGTTGCTGGGAATTGAACTCAGGACCTCTGGAAGAGCAGCCAGTGCTCTTATCCAGTAAGCCATCTCTTCAACCCTAAGTTTTTTAAATAAAAATTTCTGTGCTTCATATTTTTATCCTTTCTTTATTTTGTGTGCATTGGTATTTTGTCTGCATGCATGTCTCTGTGAGGGTGTGGGAGCCTCTGCAAATGGGTTTCTGACAGGTGTGATCTCCCATGTGGGTACTGGAAATTGAACCCAGGTCCTTTGGAAGAGCAGCCATTGCTCTTAATCGCTGTGCCATCTCTCATTTGATTCCTTTCATTTTGGCACTATGATTCAGAAATAGAATAAACTTTATAAACATATTATTAATTATTTGAATTATGTAAAAGTGAAGAAAAAATTTAAAAATACAGCAGGGCTAACATTCATGAACTATAAGATGAAAGAGGTGAATGTTTACTAATGATTTAGAATAAAAATCAGTGCACACACCCCAGTGCCTTTCCTATGCTTAGTCTTTCAGACAGCATCTTTTGAGTCAACCCTAACCTGAGGGTTTTGGATTATATCCTACAGAGAGCACAAATGTGATGTCTTCTTGAAAATGCACATGCTTCACAAATACATGCCTGGAGCCTAGAGCTTGTTCCATCTTTTTCACTCAAATGATTTGTCATAACTATAAGCAAACAAAACTGTTTCTTTATTTTTTCTTCCTGCCAGAGGTTTATTTTACTCATTATAGCTAGACTATAATATTACATCACACAAATAAATAATAGTTGTCTATCTTCTTCTAACCAAGAAGCATAGTATTTCTCAAGTTCACCATAACACTGTTGCAATAAAATGCTGAGGATTTATATCATTGTAAGAGAAGAAGGTGACCTCGGTCTATTTCAGAAGCAAGTATTTTTCAAAAGGGAAGTGTCTAGTGGGTCTTTTTGAATCGTAGGTGGAAGACTCCAGAAACTGACAGTTTCTTGTCCCCAGGATACCTAGAGGTTCTCTTGTATAAGAATCTGTAGGCAGGCGTTTGCTCTGTGTATCTTTGGAAATCAGCTTTGCTCCCACATCCCGTGTAGCTCACATGAATTTTGTGGAAAAATAGTGATAAGTAAAAGAAGGAGGGGGTATCACAGTCACTCCTGCCTTAAATTTAGAGTGCCTCTCGAAAGATAACTCTGGACAAGGCGTGGGAGGAAGGCAGGCTTCATAGCAGGGGGAGCTATTTCCTCCTAGTAAAGCATAGCTAGTTTTGGAGAACATTTTTATTCCTTCTTTAATTTTATTTGGTCTGCTCTGTTATGTGATCACTGCTCATAAGACAGGGATCTCTGGCTCCAAGTGGAGACATGACATCAATAACCCCAAAATCATAAAACTGATGAGCAATCCAGGTTTTCTCACAGGAAAGAAAGGCACTATCAGTGTCCTTTCTCTGTCAATCAAAATGGGCCTGCCAATCACCTGGGTCTGCTTTTTAAGTCTGCTTCTTCCTCTCATTTCCATGCGCCCAGAAATAAGACTCAGACTTAAAATACATTTACAAACATCTTGGCTATATAGCTCAGCTCGTCTCTGAATAGATAACAAATTAAACCATTCATTTTCATCTACATTCTGCTATGTGTCAGGTGGCCTGTGCTCGGGTACCATGTGTGTTTTCTCACACCTGTCCTTAGGGATCTCCCAGCTGACTCTTTCCCAGAATCCTTTCTGCCTCCCGGATGTCCCACCTTCTATTTCCTGCTTAAAACATTAGGCCATAGACTTTTTAATTGACAGGTGATACAACCATATAACACACAGGATATTCTCTCTGCACCTGGGCAGGGAAATGCCCTGTTACAAAAGCTGGTTCTAGGGACTTTAGGAAATAGCATACAGCCCACTTAGCACGGAAGTTGGAGAAATGGTTTCTTTGGTGGGTGCCTGCTTTCAGCATTGGGAGTCTGCGCTGCATTGTAACACACTCCATCTATTTTGTACAGTTTGCTCTGAGTATCTGAGTTCTCCTTACAGAGAGTGCAAAGATGTGGAAGCAAAGGTGAGGCAGAGCAAGATCTCAGAGCGTTTATGTCCTTTTTGGCGCAGTACTAAGCAGGATGCTCCCTGTGCCCATTTTCAGTAGCCATGTGAACATCAAAACCCAGTTTTCCTGGGTATTGTACTGAAACTGTCCCTGTCACACCTTCTGTCATATATCCTACACATATAGTATTGATATTCATACCCTGCTGGTATGTATAATAGAAGGCATACCCCTATTCCGCCTTCAAGTTAAGCTAAGGGTTGGAAAATAATATTGCATTTCCCCATCTTTTATAAATAGAAGCCTTTTAAATATAATTTTGTACATTGGCTTTTCTACTTGTTTCTAAAAAAAAGAAAGAAGACAGGGAGGAAAATTGACTTTATAAAGTTCACTGTAAACCATCGAACTAACAGCTTGAGAGACTTGAGAAGTATTTCCCATACAAATTAGGAACTACTTTACTGTTTGCCTTTGATGAAACAGTTGAGTTCACTTTCTGTTTGGTTTGAGTTCAAGGATATGTGTGATGAAGAAGAAAAGATGATGTAATGATTTAAGACATAAAGCCAGCCAAGCAAGATGCTCCAAAATCTAGCATTATCACAGCTTCAAATCGATGAAGGCTTATTAAGTTCTATTTACGGTAAGAAAATACTGTTAATATAACCAAAATGTCAGGACTTGAACTTGTGTAGTGTCAGCTGCTAAGACCTAACTTGCTCATGCTAAGCACCTTCTGTTAGCATCCAACAAATAGGGAAAGGTCTTCAGTCACCCCAGCACTTGAAATAACACTGGACTCTACAAGGCAAAAATTCTTTGTGTTTTGCAGAACCCGGAGCCCAGATGTCACTTTCATATAGCATGAAAATACCTTGTAATATTGGAAAGGGAAGAATGTGATGAAAACTGGAATCAGGACATTTTTTGATTACAGCAGGCATTTCAACACCTTTATTGTTGCAGAATTTCAAGCCCTTGTCTACCAGACTATACTGAAATTGATGTGAAAAATTTTACATTGCTTGATGAAAATTTCTACCAAATGGTCTTTTCTGTAAAAGTCACACAGAAGTCTTTTTTTTTTTTTTTTGATGCTCTATCAAGCATTGTTAGTGGGGACAGTGGCAGAGGCCTGAGAGTTTAATGCATTCTGGGAAAGCACCGCTTGGCAAAGTCCTTCTGTGGTTGTTTTATGGTGTGCAGCTTCACTCTGCAATAAAAATAAAACCAAATTCATGTGGGCTCAGTCTTTTTGTTGCTTTATTTAATTTTCACTTTGGCATGTGGCCCTTAAAGCTTTAACAGGGCCAGTGTGGCTTTGGAAGTGCTTACTAATTCAGCTTGGTTAATGGCTTCCAGGGCAGAAGCCACCTCAGCAGCTTAATCTCATACCACTGTTTCTTCCCCTTTCTCTTTGATTTTCCTTTTGGTGGGAAACCTCTACACGGGGTAACCTATTATCAGTCTATGTTTTCTTGACTTTTGAGGGAAATGTCTTAAACTTCCTGGCCTGCAAGGGCATAGCTGTGCCTCTGAACCAGCTCCGGAAGCTATGGGAGAGGAAACAAAAGTGTTTGCTTTTTGCAAAGCCCTTTCAGCATCTGATGTCTGATGCCCACAGCTTGCTGTGCAGTGCAGATTCAGTGAGGGTGGGAGAACCCAAAAGGAATTAGATTGTGTGTGTGTGTGTGTGTGTGTGTGTGTGTGTGTGAGTCTGGGTGTGTGTCAGTGTGTATGAGTGTGTGCTTCTCAGTTGTGCATGTTTGTGGAAAGAATAGTCAGTAGTCACTGGCACTGGGCAGTTCATCCTTCCACTCCTGGGACTGAATGATGTTCTACCGCTCTTTGAGTACAATTCCTCACAGTGTTGAGCAGTTCCCGATGAAGTGTTCTGTGAGCACACACCCAAGGGCTTGACTGGAATGTCAACACATTTCACCTTCTACCTTGCTTGAGGTGCTGATATTTCCCCCCTGGGGATGGGTGTGGTGTTTCCCACTGCACAGATGTGTTGGATGGCCTGAGAGCTTCCAGGAACTCAGCTGTTTCCTCCTTCCATCTCACTGTAGGTGTACGATTACAGATGTGCACACCTATGCCCCAATTTTACATGGGTTCTGGGAATTCGAACTTAAGCAGGTATATTCATGCTTTCCTGACAAGTGTGAGTGATCTGAGTAGTTACCTCAGCCTAGCCATGAGGAATCTAGTGTTCTATATGGTAATGATTAACTTGGCATGTTTTATCCATGGATTCCCACATTTCTTCAAATGCACGCTCCTTCAACTTTACCCAAAGCAATAATATTAGTTAAGATAAAACAATGTACTATTTTCATTTTTTTATACTTTAAATTAAATACAGAACGATTCCTTGACTATTGTGAACTCAGGTGAAGCTGACCACAGTAGCTTTAATTGTGCTAGCCTCTAATTCCCACCTGCTGCAGCAGAGAAACATTTATCCAATTAGCAATCTGATATCCTCAATATGAAGTGCAATGTCTGGCACATGGAAAAGGAGAGCTAAACCATCAGAAAATCGCCCTGAAGTGCATTTCTTGTTTACCTGGAAAAAACATTAAGAGGAAAAGAGACTATTCCTTCTGCTCAGAGGAGTGTCTGCATCCCACACAGCTGAGGCATCTTCCCTCCCTAGCAGGTTGGTAAAATCCCCAAGAGCTTCAAGATTGAATGACCTGCTTACCCAGGTGACTGCAAAAACATCTAGACTCAACTCTGGTCTGCCTGGTTCTTCAGCATTCTCTCTTATCAGCAGTCTTCATAACTGCCAAGAATTCTCACTCCCTTCCTTTTGCTCTCTCTATCACACACACACACACACACACACACAGTGATTACACCCTTCCCTGAAACCTTCACCAGTGTGCCATCACGTTCCGGTCCTTGGATGTCTGAGATCAGGACCATCTTGTCTCAGAACCCTAGCGTTGGTTTATAAGGGCCTCAGGATATATGCCATAAACTTTTGAAGATTCTCAAGCCTTCTTTCTGTAATAAGCTGGGACACAGCTTGTATTGGCACATGTATTATCATGTTCTATTAAAAATAAAATCAACCCCACCCCAAATTCAGCACACATTAGTAGTACAGAGTGCCTAGCCCACAGCACTCCACAGTGATCGTTGGCACCATGGTGAACTAGAAAACAGATGCAAAGCTGGTGAAAGAATAAAAAGATGGAAAAAAAATTCACAGTTGTTTTCTGTTTAACAGAGTGAAGAGCCAGTAAAGAACAGAAATAATAACTACAACTAAATTTTCTGATACTTACATGGAGTAAGTCATTCTAGAGTCTCAGATTTCCTGGACAGGAGAAACTTTGAAGCATCTGTTTATTTTGTGTAAATTCTAACTAAAACGGTACTTTAGGTTTTCGGTTTGTTAAATTAAGTCGATTGTATGTAGTAATTTAGCTTTGTCTTGAATACCTAGTAATCAAAACAGCATATTAACAAAAGAGTTAAAATGGTATGTAGAGCTTGACATTTCTGGGACTCTCTTTGGGAAATTTTTGGTCAGCCTGTGAAAGTGCATATCCCAGGGATCCTTAGGTAAAAGCACTTGGCAACCTTTGTTTCTTTCAGTCTACAATGTTTCTCTTGCAGGGATCTTGTTCTAGAAACACAGTTAGAAAGGTGATACCCTTTGTTTAGGGATGGCATGTTTATTCTGGTATTTTTATCCCAGCTTTAGTGCTTGGCTCTTCACCTTGCCCGGAGTCTGCAGAACACTATATACGCAATGATGCTCAGAGTTGAGAGATATTTCCATAGCTTCTAAAGGGACTGCATCAGTCACAGTTTTAAGACTTAGGTAGTAAATGTTTGTTGGGCACACAGTACCCGCAGCTGTTCCACGATCTTAAATCAGTTCAGTGTCTATTGCAAGTGGACCAAGTGGTGGGCTTGCTTGTCAACAGCAAACACATTTGGTAATGCTGGCGATAGAAAAGGTGTGTGCCCATTTCTCACTCTCTGAATATTTTATTATTTTGTTTTTAGTTATGTATATGAGGCACAGGGGCCAGAGGCCAGAGACGTCCAAACAGGCAAGATGAGTTTGCATTCTCTCTGGGGTTGGAGTTAAAGGCAGTTGTAAACTACCCACTGCCCAGTGTGGGAAGGAGGATTCAAACGGGTCCTCTGGAAGAGCAATCCACATTCTTAACCACCGAGCCACCTCTGCAGCCCCAGCCTTGCCCTTTCATTTTTCTCTTGTGTACTCTCTGTACATACAAGATCGTCATTGGCGCTACTGTCTGCGGTTCCTCTTGGTGATGTGTTTTACTTTACACAAGACATCTATTCTCTGAGATTTACTTAGTTTTCATTGATCTAAATGTATCCTTTGAAGACAGTTAAGTATAGTGATATCTAGGAAGTTGGGATCCGGCTGATAGACAAGACTCTATGCGTGATTTCAAATTTCAACACGACAGAAAGTAATTAGTATCCCCCAGGGGGTGCTTTTCACTGGCACATCCTTCATAGAGCTCCAGTACACACATGCCAAGGTGACCATGGAGCCTTCTGTCTTTCCTCCCTATTCCCGTGTTCCCATTATTTGCAGGGCAGCCCAGGGAAATACATTTCTTTGACCTTACTCTGCAGGGCAGCTCACTTTTCTCTTCTTATGTAATTTCATATCTAAAGAGGATTTCAGCGGTTCAGAAAAATAAAAAAGAGCTGTCTCTTATAAAGTATGAAAAGGCAACCACTGCTGATTTTTGTTCCTTTGTTTTCTATACTGATGCGCTTCTTTCTTACTATATCTACTAATGAAACTACCTACCTAATCTTTAAAGATACTGCAATGTGAACCCTGCCAAATAAAAGACAGATCTTCGATGTAGTTCTGTTTTCTCAGGAAAACATCGGATATTTAACGATCAAAGCAGATTATAAAAGATTACACAAAACCCCGGGTGCGGCTTAGTATCTCCCCGTTCTCTCTGCTTCTCTGCTATTTATATCTTTCTCCTTCTTTCCTACTTACCCTGTCCAACAACAAAAAGAAACCTGGAAGAACATACTGGAAATTGTCTATTATTTCTCTGACTATAACCAAGTAATTTTTTTGTCAGGGTGTATTATAATATGCAGGGTCATTTACTTTTGTTCAAATATTTTTCACCACTGCCATGTCCCAGCCTTTGTTACCAGGTAGTAATGACTAAGGGCTTACTTTCTGCCAAATTTGGTATTGTTTGTGCCACAGGATTTACACTCATGCAGAACAATCCAATGAGACAATGACACTGGGATGTATACAAAGGGATTATACCTACTGAGACCCAGCTCTTTTTGTTTTATAGCTAAATATACTGTACCCCGTAGACATATCTTGTTCAGTTCATAAATAGTTAGGCTTGTACCCACAAAATCTTATTGGTTATGTCCCCTTCTCCAGACAGCATTGCTTCCTACTTCAGTTGCTGTGCATCTAAAGGCCCATGCTGTCTTTAATGTGGGCTCCTCCTGTTGTTTGTAGAATAGGAATGCTTAGAAGAAATATAATTTCACTTATGAAGTCAATATCATCAATTTTATTCATGGCATCAAATCAACAGCTCCTGATGAAAGGCGTGTTTATAAAAGTTCTTATGGTCTTCGTGTACAGAAAGGAAATAGCCTTTTTTTTTTTTGTTTGTTTGTCTTTTTAAAAATCAGTTAGGGCCCTCATGATTTTACATAGGTAGGTTGCTTTTTTCAGGCTGTGGATCACATAGTGGCTAAGGTGACAATGTTTCTCACGCTGTTTACTGCTCAACCCTTCATTTCTCTTTGGAAGAACTCAGAGACAAGAGGTTGGCTTGTGTATCTGGTGACTCCCTTGATCAAGACCAGGAGTCCCTAGGCCTATAAAGGACTGACTATAGTTGGCATGTTCTTTTTGCTTATATAGGAAGAGTTTCTAGGTAAAGGTTGTGGATCCTGGGCAGTTTAGTGATAGTGATAACAGATTTCGCCTCAGCAGACCCTTTGTTTCCAGATCCCTCAGGTCTTGGACGGGCTTCTAGGAAGTTTCTGTCTCTACTTGTATGCTTCCTGGAGGGAGCAGGGAGTGAGTGGAGCAGCTGGCAGGAGGACAGTGGGTCCAGCGGGACTGTATTAGACTGCTCTCTTCCTGTTCCAACCTCTGCACAGCTGGGCGAGAGTCTCATGCTGAGCACACCCCATCCGTGCATTGCCGCCCTGATTCTCCATAAGGGCTGAATTCTTTATATCCACTTTCAAACACTTTAGTAATCAGTTTCCCTGAAGTTCTCTTCTGATGTTTCTTTTTCTTCTTTCACCTTAAGAGAGAAGATCAAAGGCAGCTGCCCAAGCAACCATGCTGAAAAGAGGGGAAAAGGACACCGAATCCCAGCTTATAAGCCCAGGAGTGTTGTTTCCCCCATGGTTTCCAGAGCAAAATAAACGATAAGGACTCAACTCCGACCTGGACAGAAAGCTCACATGCCTATGAGCTGGTTTCCCCTGCACTCTGAGATGTGCAGATGACTAGGGAGCAAATGCTCTTGTACGGAACTCAGTATCTCCTCTTTCCACGGTCCTAGTGCTCATTCCTGCTCCATTCGCCTTTATCTGCTCCCTCACCTCGGTATATAAACAATTAGAGGGGTCCTGTGAATGTACATGGAACATGTAACTGTAACTGCAACACATAACAGTCTCAAGCATTCGGGGATATTCTCCCCCACACAACCTGTGAATGCTGTGGCAGAGCTTGTCTTTTAGGTGTCAGGGTGGTTTTCCCGAGGCCCTTTGACAGCACTGCTTTTGTTATTACAGTATGTCAACCTGGATTTGCTCTATCACACGAATGTGCCGTCAGTAGCTTGGTTTTTGACAGTTTTAGTTATGTTTCTCCTTGTAGCAGATTGTCACGCACACTGGAAAGAAGAAATGTAGTTTGCTAAATATAAAATCCCCCTGGATAAGGAGAGTACCGATTCCTGGGCAAAAGCTATCAACTGTTTTTGTTTTTGTTTTTGTTTTTTTTTGTTTTTCTGCATTAATTTGCTTCATGTTGAGTCATGTTGGTTGTTTTCATACCTTATAAACATGTTTTAATATCTAGTTAAACCAAGGATAAATAGATAATTTTATCAGATGCAGGTTCCTTCATTTTATAGTTATATAAATAAAACTTATATAAAGTTGTATAAATATAGTTTATAAACATAAATATGTTACATAAATATAAACATAGTTACATAAATATAGTTATTGGGAAAACAAGGATATGTTGGTGTTACTAAGGAGACTGCGGGCATGGCATGTCTATGATGGGGTGTGTAGGTTCTTTGTGTCTTGACAAAGGATTGAGCAAGAAACAGAGGCAGCAGTGATGGTTTAGATTCACAGGAGAAAATAGGAAGACAAAGTGTAGAGCAGAGACTGAAGAAAAGGCCATCCAGAGACTGCCCCACCTGGAAATTCATCCCATATACAGTCACTAAACCCAGACACTATTGCAGATGCCAAGAAGTGCATGTTGACAGGAGCCTGATATAGCTGTCTCCTGAGAGGCTCTGCTAGAGCCTGACAAATACAGAGGTGGATGCTCTCAGCCAACCATTAAACTAAGAACAGGGTCCCCCCACCCCCGCAAAGTGGAGGAGTTAGAGAAAAGGCTGAAGGAATTGAAGGGGTTTGCAACCCCATAGGAAGAACAACCACATGCCCCAGAGCTCCCAGGGACTAAACCACCATCCAAATAGTACACGTGGAGGGACCCATGGCTCCAGATGCACATGTAGCAGAGGATGGCCTTATTGATCATTAGTGGGAAGAGAGACCCTTGGTCCTGTCAAGGCTGGATATCCCAAAATAGGGGAATTCCAGGGCAAGGTGGTGGGACGGAGTAGGTGTGTTGGTTGGAGTGTACCCTCATGGAAGCAGAGGGACAGGGAATTGGATGGGGGTTTCTGCAGGGGAAACTGGGAAAGTGGGATAACATTTGAAATTTAAATAAAATAATAATAAAACAAAAAAGCAAGAGTAAGAGACAAATGAGAGGGCTTGGAAGAAAGAAGGGGAAAGGTGCAAATGTGATTTATTATAATCTCAAAACTACACTGAAAAATAATGAGGTATACAATTCATTCCACAGAATGGAAGTGGGTTGGGGTGAGCATGTAGCTTTAGATTCCTATTTCAGCACTCCCGTCTTTCTTTATATAAGGTAGAGGAAGGCTTCCATTGAAGGGTGGGCTTTGCTTGGATGACTGTTTTCTTTGATGGTTGAATAGGGTTGTATAATCCCCCCCCCCCGTTTTTCTCTCCTGTGTTTATGCACATATGAAAGTATGTGTGTATGTATGTAAGCATGTCAAAATGCATGTTGGAGATCAGGAAAACCTCAGGTGTTGCTCTTACTTTCTACCTTCTTTTGAGATAGTGTATCTCCTTGTTCATTGCTATGTACATCTAGCTAATTGGCTAGTGAGCATGTAGCCATTCTCCTGTTTCCATGTCCCATTCTTTCATAGAAGTAGTAGTAATACATAGGTATGCTACTGAATTCAGTTAGACATGAGTTCTAGGGATCTCAACTCAGGTCCTCATGCTTGCTTGGCAAGTACTTTACTGACTGAGCCATCTCCAGCTCAGTTTGTACAATCTTTGGGATGGTCTTGGCAGTCGATGTGATGAACTATCCTTGTCACTGAGTTCCACAGTTACCTTTCGTATGGCTCACCATTCTATATTCCTAACCCTATCATTACCACCAACCTTAAATCAATTGAAATTACATAGGTCTGCATTATCAAAAGGACTCTGTATGGCTATGTTTGCTCCCCTAGACTCTGTGACATGATAAAGCTTGACTGAGACATCAGTAGAAGCATTCTTCCACACACTAAAACAATAAGCTCCTTTGGAGATACATGAGTACAGACTAAAATGGATACAAAAAACTGTTTATAAATAAATAGGTCTCTGATGTCCTGCTCAGCTGACAGAATAGGCATGCAACTCTTCAATGTCCTTTGCATCTAAGCTAGTTCCCAACAAAGAACAATAGGTTTCTGTGTGTAAGTTTACAGTACATTTTCTTCGTCCACTTCTCATAAAATCCTGTTTTACATGTTCTGTTTAAATTCATTTTTATTTGAACAAACATTTGAAAGACAGTTGAAAGAGTTAGATGTAGATATTTACACTCAACCAACGGACAGAAGCTGCTCACCCCTGTGGTTGAATTAGGGTTAAGCTGAGGAAGAGGGTGACCCTATGGGAAGACCAACACCCTCAAATAACCTGGATCCTCAAGATCTCTCAGACACTGAACCACCAACAAAGCAGCATATACCAACTGATATGAGGCACATATACAGCAAAGGAATGCTGGGTCTGGATTTAGTCAGAGAAGACTCATCTAACCCTCAAGAGACTTGAGGCCCCAGGGAGTGGAGAGGTCTGGTGTGATGGGGATGGGGGTGGGTTGGGGACATCCTCTTGGAGACTGAGGGGTTGGTAGGAGGTATGAGATATGGAACAGTCAAAGGGTAGACATGGAGAATGCAGTCATTGGAAGAGATAGACATATGGTTAACTAGCTGGAATACAAGGAAAAGTAACCATGTGGGGGGGCATATGATCTCTAGTTGTCTACTGGGACAAAAGTGAAAATGACATTTGAGTTGATCCTTAAATGATAGTAGGATTGAAAAGACACAAAAGATCATAAAACATTGAGGCCGAAGAGAGAGTAGGAGAAAATGGGACTAATAAAGAGACTAAAGAATAAATAAAAGAAGTAAAAAAAGAAAAGACACACACACACACACACACACACACACACAGAGAGAGAGAGAGAGAGAGAGAGAGAGAGAGAGAGAGAGAGAGAGAGAGAGAGAGAGAGAGATGGGGGTGGGAGGAAGAAGCTAGGATGGTTTGAATGAAAACTGTCTTTCATAGGCTCATGTGTTTGAACATTCAGTATACAGTTGGTGCTGTTTGGGGAGGGGTTATTGTAGATTTTTAGGAAATGGATCTTTCCAGGTGAAGCACCTGCCCATTTTCTATGGTGGTCTTTTTAGACGTCATTCTTGCTTTTGTCCCAGTAGACAACTAGAGCTCACGTGACCCCCATGGTTTATTTTTCCTTGTATTCTAGGTAGTTAACCACATGTCTATCTCTTCCAATGACTGCATTCTCCAAGTACAAAAATCATTTCTTCTATTCCCCTGTGTGTTCATGCTAAGTGTTAAGTAACAGAAAGCACAAATAAAAGACCCTTAGAGAGCCTCAGTACCTGGAGTCTCTGACATACTTCCTGGAGCACCAGACAAGCTTCACTTGTAGTGAAGAACCAGAGAGCCTGTGTCTGAGTGAGTCAACTGCTGGCTCAGCATTTCTGGTTGACACATCATTGAAGGAGCTGAGACCGAAAACAAATTTCTTCTCAAATAATTGACTTTTATTATTAGGCTTTCAAATTTTGTTTGAAAGGAATTGGACTATCCCCATTATAAATTGGATGCATATTATAAATGTAAAAACCAAAGAAGCATTAACATAGAAATAAATCAGTAAATAAAGTGAGCAAAGAGAAAATTAAGCCAAAGGATGAGTTGGCTTGTCGTCCTGGGTGCGAACCTAACCTTTATCGGCTGTGCCATCTCTCCAGCCCATGGTTAGCTCACTTGAAGCAAGCCCAATACATTCTCTGTACAGGCACACTGCAGACCTTTGTGTCCTGTGCCTCTGCTATAATTAAACTAGAGGTTATTAAAGCAATGCTTTGGGGGAATAGATGAATTCATTAACATATTACCTAAACACTAATAAGATCAGTTATGTTTTTATGGGACCCATATAGACACAATATTAAGATCTCTACAAAGTACTTGAAGTGGAGCCAGCTACTCTGAGCAGCTGCTATAAGGTGGGGTTTCTTCTTTATGGTTGCTTGGTCTAGGGGTGATAGTATTGTATTTTGGTGGAAAGGAACCTACCCTTTAACAAAAATCTGTGACTCCTGGAAGCCTAATAACCTGTGGGCCACCACCTCCAGCTAGGGTGCATTTTACTTTTGTTTATATTTAAATACTGCACTAGTAAAGAAACAGATTGTGGAGTAAATCTGTGACTCACTAACAGCTGATTGTTCACAGACACCAGATTTTCTTGCCTCTGTTTAGTCCTAATGTGTAATTAAAAGGTAGGGTGAAGTGGACTCCCAATCAGAATACAGAACTAAATGCACCCCCCTCTTTCTCCCTCTACCTCCCTTCCCTTCCCTTCCTCCCTCCTTCCCTCTCCCCCTTTCTCTCTCTCCCCCCTCTCTTTTGTTCCCTGAGATCACAAATGGGACGAAAAATGCTGGAAATGTGTTCTCTACCACTGAGCTACCTCCTTAGTTCCTTTCTACTCATGAAATGTAAACCTTTATGGGTCATGTTTAATATGAATTATGAGATCATCCTAGCATGTTTTACTCTGCAATATGTTACCTCTATTTCTTCTGTGGTTTTTTAAATGAATATTTAAAAATTAATATGCTGAGACTTTATTATGCTTTGGTTCTTATGGCAGGGATATTAATGTAATAATGGTGGCACATGCTCTAACAATCTCAAAAAGTGAACCTGAACACCATGTACATAGTCATTAATGGAAGGCTTGGTACCAAGTGAGCTTCAATGGGAATGGAAGAAAAGGCATAAACGCCAGGCATAAAAAGGTTGACTCAAAGAAAACTTGCTATTATGTCCATCTGAGAACCTAATAGTTACATATTTCCCTTTGTGCATTTCTATTGCTATGGGCAATAAAATGCCTTTTACTATTTTATTTCCTCTTTACTTTCACATCTTCCAAGTAACTACATGACAGGAATCTTTTCATACTTTTCTCAAATCCCCTCTGCCGAACATGTAGGTGTTCAGTAAATGCCCATGGTTTGCTTGATGCCAGCGAATGAATGCTGATACTTGTAAGAAATGGCCCTGGGATTTCAGTCATGCTTAATGATGTTCAGTGTCATGCAGTCTTTGTAGAATGTGGTTGCTTACTTCTTTGTTTCCTTTCCTTTCTAAGTGCTTTCAGTAGATTGCCTGGCTGGGCAGTGTGTGCTAGCAGTCAAAAATCTACCAGAGTGAAAGCCAGTACAAGGTGACCCAGAAGCCTGTGCAAGGTCAGAGAAAAGGAGAGATGGGTGGCCACGTGGGGAATGCCAGAGTCTGAGTGGGATGAAGAGGCCGTTGCTGTGAGTCCTCAGATAACTTTTGAGTTCTTGGATGTAAAATGGGTAAATGTGCAAAATGATGCACACATTGGATATTGGCCATAACCAGAGGAGATATCAGTGTAAATAAACAGGCTAAAGAAATGGGAGTCAGTTTCCTCTCCTTAGACGGAGGCTGTAAGAAGAGCAAGAAAGAAAATTAGAGTGAACCCTGCAGTATTAAGTGTTACTGCTTTGAAAACAATGCTAACAATAGACAGGAGAGTGTGGGTATAAATACGGTGTTTATAAAGACACTGAAGACCGATGTGCCTCTTTCCCCCTCCTCTAAGGATTAAGGAATATTGATTTTAGAACCTAGACAGGGATTGTGTATTAAGTATGCATGATCTTGAAACTATAAACAGAATTCAAGTCTTAGAGAAATTCTATCCAAACCCTCACAACTCAAGTTAAATTTGTCTATCAAAATATTAATTTTAACAGATAACCCACTGTTGAAATAGAAAGACATGCATGCATGCATGATGATATAATTATGCAAATTAACAAACCAGAAACAGAATATTTAAATATTTCAAGCTTCTTTCTTTATAAAAAGAGTTATCAAGGCATTTTGAGAAAAATCCAGACAACCCTATGTTAATTATATGATCAACAAGAATATCCTTATCAGTGGGACAAATTAAAATGATGTCCCAATTGTTAAGTTAGGTAAACACAGACTGAATGGTATTCTATAAAACAGTTTGCCTGTAATGGTTGAAACATTAAAGTTGAGAAAAAGTCTTGTGTCATAAGGAACCTAGGTCCCTCACAAGTGAATGCAGCCAGTCAATAAGGGTGTGGCTGACTGCTGCAAGAACCTGGGTAGTCTCTAGGGGGTAAATCAGTTCAGATTAGTGTTTAATTCCTGGTCCTAGTGCCTACAATGTGGTTATAGAAAAGTACGTTCTTGTCAGAGTTGTACATAATCATGGACTGTCAGTGACAGGCCATGGTGCCAGTAACTTTCCAAATGGTTGAAGAAAAGAATGCTGCAATTGACTTCCCCAGCTTTCTGTAATTTTGTGGTTGCCTCCAAAAATAAATCTCAGGAATAAGCAAAGTAAAACCCCTCAAAACTCCTAAGTTCCTTGTAGAAAAACATAACCTTATCATCAATTTCAGATGTCAGTACCTCTGCATGCAAGGGATTGCTTACATCTCCACAGGGGCTCTCCTTATAACTTTTGAAAGAGTTACCCTCTTGTACAATCCCCAAAGAACAAGTTTAAATGACAGTAATATCTTTTGAGGCAATCAAGTATCAACTAAGCTCTGTGATCATTCTCTGGGTGGGGGTGGGGGGAGACACATCCTTATGTTTGCTTTCTTTCTTTTTTCTTTCTTTCTTTATTTATTTGAGTGTTTATTTATTTGTTTTGAGACAATTTCACCATGCAGCAAAATTAGTCCTGGAACTTTCTATACAGCTCAGGCTGGCCTTGAACTCTTCAGCTGCACATAGCCTAGGATTACAGTTTGTACCCTCACACCCAGCTACTTACACTTTACTTATGCACTTTTCTACAGGAATCTGCATCCATATCCTCATTTCCTAACTAGTTTATTATCTTACTCTTTAGTTATCTTTTTTTTTTTTTTTTTGAAATAGGGTCTCACTGTGTAGCCTTGGCTGGTCTGGAACTCACCATATAAACTAGGCTGGCCTCATATTCACAAGATCCACCTGTCTCTGCCTAAGGGCTGGGAGTAAGGGTATACACCACCAGGCCAGCAATCTTGTCTTTGATCAGTCCAATTATTCCTTTTAAACTCTCCATTTCTGAGCCCTCATAAGAAGAAGGGCCTTCGGGCTGTATGTAGGTATATGAAGTATTTTGTTACTTAATATGTAGTCCTAAGTTTCTCATGCTTTTTCTCCATTCCTCCGAGTTCTCTCACTCTTGCTTCTCTCTCTGCTCCCTCCTCTCCCTCTCCATTTTAATAGTTATAGTGAGCCTGATTAGGATGAGTTTCGAGTTTCCTAAGAACGATAGTGAAGATAAACAGATGAATGCCCAGAGTGCTGGGCGTGGGGGTGGGGAACTTGTGAAAATGGCTTTAAGAGATGGATGCCATTAATCAACCAGAGATGAGGGAGGGAGGTTCTGGAGAACCCAGGGCTGGAGACCAGCTATGATGAGACACATGTTAGATGGATAAATATGTGGCTAACAAATTAGGGAAAAGAAATTTCTGCAGATAAAATGTGAAATATACATAGAATAAAATCTTACTGATCAGTCAAGGAGATAGGTGGTAAAACTGGCAAATATTTACTAGATCTGTACAAGGTGTTGATAATATAAATAATGATATGGCACAGAGATAGTAGAGGGGCTATAACCAGCTCTGGAGAAAGGAGCATATTTGAAAAAAAAAATCACCGTTCTCAGATGTGAAACAATGTATCTTGTGTTCTAGGAGTAAAATGTATTTGTTTAATAAAATACAAATCAATAATAACACAACCCAAAGTAAAACACTTAAAGCCACGAATAGAAAAACTTAAAATTGCTCATTTTCTCTGAATGCTTTATAGTCTACTGTCTCATCAAAAGCAAAAGAAATGAATTGTGTTGGCTCGGCAGTTCTTCCAGGTGGCCAAATGGCATTAGTCTATCTCATTAATTTTCTAAGCTAGGCTTTATGGAAACCAAGAAATAGATTATTATTCTAGGAGAAAAAGAGTCAACTTCCACTAATATCCTTCCTGTAGCTCTCCACATCAGATGTTAGTATACTGGGCTCTGTATTTCAATGCTTTTTTTTCCTGTAAGTTTTAGTATGGGATGTAGGTACAATTAATACAATGGTTTATTTTCCTTGATAATTCTACAGCTCCATTATTAACATAGAACTCAGCAGACAAAATAGTTGCTTCTTTTTTTTTTCTTTCCTTAAGTTAAGAATGTTCACCTTTTTATACAAGAGAACCATCCTAGCTTCTTATTGGAATATCTAAATTGACAGAATCACTACTCTTGAGCGTTGGGCTATTATTAAATAATTCAAGGTTATGTGAACCCAGCATGCAGTTCTGAGACAGTTCATCTGGTGAGCGAGGCAGCTTCTACGTGATAAGTGTCTGGCAGCCTAAACCGATGGATACTCTAGGCAAAGGAATAATTTCTGTTCTGGATAGGGAGTAAGATATTACAAGAATTCATCACTCTTCTCAGAATGGCAAGCACTTTAGGACTTACAACATTTTATTTCTGGTATTTTTTAAAAAATATTTTGAGCTGCAATTATGGTGAGCAATGCAAAGGGTGGGGGAACTGCAGATAAGAAGGATGGCTAAGGATAGATGAAGCAATCAAAGTGAGTCACGGGCAAGCAAAGTACCAGGTTTGAGAGGTGTGATTTAAAGATGCTACTATCTCAGGAATGTTAAGCATTCCATCATCGGAAAATCTAATGCAATTCTCCATAGAAACAGATTAAAGGGAGAAATGCCATTTAATTATCTCAAGAGATGCCTTTAAAACATTTTATAGATATACTGATGTCCAACCTCTTGACTTGGAACAGAAGGAAAGGTTCTTAATGCACTAACAGGCTCCAGTTCCTCACAGCAAGCATTCCAAGGAACTGCCTGATTTTAGACATTTTATCAGTCAGGATAGAAGTTGCCCATTATTGCTGAAACCTTTGGGTAGCATGTCTGAAGACCAAGAACAAATAAAAACAAAAAACAGCAAAAAGAAAGAATTGGTGTGAAAAAGATGATTGACTTTAGCCGAACATGACATGGGTCATAGGCTATAATTTAACAGAGAAGTATTATACACTAACTGAGAACTAAATGACAGGGTCACAAGACAAGTTACTGTGTGATGTGCTTCTGTAACTTTCCCTTTTTGTCCATGCAAAAAAGAATTTTTCATTAAAAATATGAACATATATTTATTATCTTTAAAAAATGAAGCTTCTATGGGTTTATGAGTTTTTGGAAGGAGTTTTCTAACACAAAATACAAGTGGGCTGGGGGCCAACAGATATGCTGTTTCTCTAAATATTCACTTTCAGATATTCTCTCCCATTTTTATCTGTTTATGCAAAACCCTCCCGCTAGAAGACTCACTAACTGAGATACATACAAATTAACTTCTACATTTGCAGTGGAGTTCTATGCCCTTTTATTTGTCTGATGTTCTGAGTCTTCAAAATCACTATTATTGTCAACACTACCTTCATGCATCACTGAACCTCTTTTGAGTCACTGATCCAAATTTTTAAATAGGAACATTTTCTCTGCATGAAACTTATAAGAGAAAATACCAAACTCACAATTAGAAAAATATAAATGGTAGAATATTAACCATCAGAAACAGAAAGTACATTCTGTTAACTGAAGCATATGTAAGAAGAACTGATCAGCACACTTGTAGAAGGCCCACAACTTTCCAATCAGTGATAATTAAGATACTAGTAACAAGCATTTTATTTCATGACCTTCCTGGAATGTTTGTTAACATAACTGTCTATTGATTTTTCTTTGAAAATTTTCATGTTACCTGCAGATCTATTGATTGACCATGTGAACCACTGGATATATCACTTCAGGAATCCTTGCTCTACAGATAAGTAGGAGACAAAATATGGTTTAAAATTACACTGATCTGGCCAGGTGTACTGACATATACCAGCATCCCAACACTTAGAAACAGTGGTATAAAAAGTTTAGGGATTGCCTCCCTGTTGTGTAATAATTTCCCCCAGATTTAAGCATTTGAACTCTTCAATGTAGAGAGTAAACAAATCTTTCAAAGCTTAGGAATCAAACAGCAACTTACAAGCCTCAGGAAGTTCCTGAAACTTAGAACCATAACCTGCTCTACCCCATCTCAAGCAGTTGTGGAGTAGAGACTTTGAGCAGCTGAGTTGCTTTCATGTGGTGCAGAGATCTCCAGGGATGCTTCTTTATTAGTTGGGGTAGGCTTTCTGATGATGTAGCCATGCTGAAGTTATCTATGTATGTAGTCTCTTGTCACATATGCTCTGTAAGTAAGCCCAGGAAAGCAATGAATTCACCAAGTAGTACTTTGATAAAATCATATCTTTGATCTATTGTTGATGCCCTATCTAGAGTAAACTGATATTCAGACATGTCTCCCCAGGAAAAGCCATATAATACTTGGTTACAAATAATGCATTCAGTGCCAACCTAGGCTGAGTGTGACCTGTGTCTTCAGATAAATATAAGAAAAAAGTTATAATGATTTGAAAATTAAGAGTATTAACACATTTTATGGTTTTAGATACAGAAGGCAACCAAGATTTTCACTTTGCTTAAGAAAATTTTCAAACTTGGGGAAATCTTCAGACTTTGCATAAAGCATTGTAGCTTTAGATTTACAGATTTTGAAGGCATTGGGAATTTTGAAAGTTTAGGTGCTTAGGCATAAGAAACAAAGAAAATTGTTGGTGTGTGTTTGTTTGTGTGTGTGTATGTGTGTTTGTATGTGTTAGAAAGGCAGACAAGTAGGAGATGTAAAAGAATTATTCGCATTTACTTGGTAGTCTATTCTCATTGCTAACTTTATGTTTTCTTGGCTTTGTCCTGGAACTTTCTGGTATTTTCAGCTTGGAGCAAATCAGAAATTTCTAATGAGTTTTCTTGATATTTACTTTGACCCAATTCAGGTCAGCTTATTGCTTTTTTATCCTGTACCAGAAGCAGAGTGAGAGGACGCAAACCTCCTCTTGCTCATTAGGGCTTCCGTGAGTAGTCTGAATCAAGGATTTCTAATTAAAATGTAAAGATCATTAGTATGAGTCACACTAGGGGTTTTTCTTCCCAGTTGGTGCTATGATGGTAGTTTCAGACACACTCTTGCATCTGCCTCACTGTACAATGAATGCTTTTGGCACAGGTTTTTAGTATCAGAGGGCATTGACTGGTACACAAGCCTCTGCTTCAAGGCAGGGAGGCAGGATGCAGGCCTGGAGGAACCAAGAGAAACAACAAATTGCAAAGATACTATTTTCTTTGCTGCTACTACCAGGACCATAGAGCAAATGGTGCTAAAAGAGAAAGAGGAAGAGGCCACTGATGTCAACAGAAGACACATTATACATTTGTAATTTTACATTATCCATTTTATAATTTAGAGTGATGAAGTAAAGAACAAAGATGGATACTCATAGATGTCAGGGTTTTTTTTTTTTCTTCTATTTTTTGTTTGATTTTTACTTCATTTCTGTGCTTCAGGAATTCAATCATTTATATAATCTATGCTAGTGCAAAATCATTCTAATAAATGTTACTTTTCCAATATTTCTCACACTTCAGTTGTGGTATTTACTTCTATTTAGGGATTGACATGTATTGATCACATTAGCTAAATTATGCTGTTTTTTTATGAACCATGTAAAATTTGTGATTTATTGAATCTTTAAGACCTCTTCTGTTGTGTATAGATTCATGGGAGGTTTAGTCCAGTTAGTCATACTTATGACATTTTCTATGTGTGGCATGTTTTAAGACCAAAAGTTAGAGCCGTAATTAAGGGCACATGAAAATATGGAGTTATGTGTATTTCCCATTGCCTGTCTTTAACCTTAGGAATATTAATGGGGACTTTACATCAGAGACAAGAAGAATGTAATGACTCTGTAGACACTTGAGCAGAAAATGTCTGCTCATTGCTTTGCTTCTCTACTCTTTCATCTGAACTTTTGACCCATTTCAATTTTTAGAGTGTACTTAGTTTTTCTATTAACAGAATTGGGGATAATAGAACAAAAAACAAAAAACTTTCTTCCATAATTAGAGTTGCTGGGTTGCCTGGAGAAGATGGTCATTTGGATGATTTGTGATTTCAAATGAGTACAATTTACATTTTATTTCTTTTCAAAAGCAAAATAAATAAATTTACATTTATTTTATTTCAAAAATAAAAGTAAAGTTAGCATATACACAAAATGCTTCCTTAATAGACAAACGTAGTTCTTGCAATGCACATTACGACTACCTGGGTGGCTCATTAAACTCACAGTCTGCACCCAGAGTTTCAGCTGCCACTGTGTCTGCTGTTTGGTATCTCTTATTAAGAACCATGGTGTTATGAGATATCCATGAAATTTTAAGGTATTTTTTATTTGGGGAGTGGTGGTGCATGCCTTTAATCTTAGCATTGGAGAGGTATGGACAGATTTCTGTAAGTTCAAGGTCAGCCTGGTCTACAGAGTAAGTTCCAGGACAGCTAGAGCTAAAGAGTAAAATCATGTCTTAAAAATCAAGCAAACAAAACGCCACACTTTAGTTCTCAGTTTTATGATGTCTGGATTTCTGTTGTTGAGCCCATCTGAAAAGGTAGCAGGAACATTTTGTGATGTCAGAATGAGATGTGTTTGTGGTTACTTTCACAGTGAACACATTATGTATATAGATCAACAATTCTTTACAACATACATTTAAGATATAGAGTTTCAGCCATGTATATGATCCATGCATGTCTACCTGTCTATAATCCAATTATGCTGATAGCTATTCTTTGAAGAAAAAAATTTATCATGAATTATTTTTTTAAACAGGGGAAGGTGTTAATATAGTCCCCCATTGCCACACATTATGCAAGTTCTGTTTCCTACATTTGAGGACATGGCAAGGGTCAGCATATCGGAGTGCAGTGGATAAGCCTCAACCTGAGGAAACCACATTCACAATCATGGCATCTCCCCTGCCAGGTAAGTATTTTATGGTGGATTGTTAATTAAAGACCTGTTTTTTTCTGTTTGTTTTTGCATTTCAGGTCAGGTTCAATTTTTGACAAATGTTGGAAGTTGAAGGAGTATCTCCAAGGGTTTAATACAAAGTTTCTTGCAGTTGGTGAAGGTAACATATCACTGGCTTTACTGGGAGAATTGCCAAAAAAAAAAAAAAAAAGATAGGAAATTCTGAAAACACCAGATATTTTGAGCAATTCTATACTCTTATCAAGGACTTCAGTACTGAAATGTTTTATTCTTTGAGACAGGTGTTAAAAATATGAATCTGGTGTATATCTGTAGCTAAGTGTAACTAGTTAGTTCATTTGGCTACTGACTTAGCTATGTGGTTTGTATTTTTATTTTCACTGAGATAGGGACTAAACCTGGGCCTCATACATGCCAGACAAATGTTTTATTGCTTTTCTACATCCTCTACCCCAGCTCCCTTTTTCTAAAGAATATGTACATATTTTTGAATTGTCTTTGACTTGAACAAAGCTTCAAATCAAAGAGTACAATGCACATATCAGTAATGCGCCGCCCAGCATCTTTACTGTAGGAGCAGATGCTCTAGTGTGTTACTAACAGGGGACTATGCTGATAGACTATTGTCTTTTCACCTTTTGTCAGTTCTGGAAGGCTTCTGTGTTAGGATTCCTATAGCAGATAGCATTGGCCACTCTCACATTTCTGATGGAGTTAAAGACTAATTATAGTCTCATAGCCTACCCAAGGCTGTTTGTCTTTGAGAGAACATATTTGAATGGTTTTCAGATAGTATACAAGCTAGCCAGGATGTAACATAGGTTTTTGAACTTTCTTAAGCTGGTATAGATAACTAAATGTTCTCTTTAATTGATAAAATGCTGGACTTGGTATTAGGTGTATTTTATGCTTTATAAATTACAAAATGGTAATAGTTAAGCTTAGCAAATATTTGAGAGAAAACTTTCTTTTTTAATTGGACTGAAAGGGTGAAGTGTAAGTTGTTGTCTTTACGCAGGAAGGCAGGCACAAGATAAAACGAAGTATGTCATTGGACAAGAAGAAAGGGTAGATGGGAACAAAGTTTTAGAACAAGGGAGAGAAGCAAAGAGGAGGAGGAGGAAGAGGGAAGATGAAGGAAGACATAGTCAATCCTTTTTGCATATCTTTGCATAGATGCAGGTGGTTATGAATATTTTGTAAGGGATGGAATTATACAGGATGATTTAACTTATTCAGGTGGGTAAATTATATCATATCATTTGGCTCTGAGTTTACAGTGTGGACATTTTGTGAAGAGTCAAATTTACTGAGAATATCTGAGATAAAGCTATTGTTAAATTACAAGTTTCTGGAGTTTTGAATTTGTCGGGTTTGTTGGAGTGTGGGTAGAGTTCCTGGCTAGCAGAGAGATAGCCAGGAGACATACTAACCGGAGATGAATTAATGTTAGTTCTATATGGCCCTCTAATGCCAGAACTATTGCCAGGGAGTATCATGGTGAGGTGCCCCGCTGGAATCACTCACAGACTGCCTGGGTCAGAGAGTACCGTACCGGGGGCAGTGTGGAGCTGCTGAGATGAATTAATGTTATTTCTATATGGCCCTTTGGCGTAGGATCTAAAGTGAGTGAGACCGCCTGCATCAGAGAGAGCCAGGGAGCAGCATGGAGCAGAGACAAGATGAAACTGGTTGACCGCCAATTTTTTAATATTTACCACAACATACACATATCAACTTATTTTATACTTTAACTCCCACGGCTCTCCCTTGCTGACCTGCTTCCTTCCCTAAGCCATCCTGCCTCAGCTTTCATGCTGTGCACATTCTATTATCCTCTATTGTTCTCCTGTTCCTTGCTTTAGACCGGTCATTTCCTCATTTACCTGATTGTACTTTCAAGACATCTATGTGTCATATGTGCACGTGTCTGTAGTTTAGATTTCATATATGATAGGAAACCTGATATTTCCCTTTTTAGGGTAATTTGTTTCACTTAATATAATGATCACTTAATATAATTCTACCCATTTTCTTAAAAGTGTTATATCTCTATTCTTCATTACAGCTAAATAAATTCTACTATGAATTTCTTTTTTATTGATTCAACTTTTGATGGACAGTTAGGCTAATTCTAATTCCATGTTTTGAATATTGTGAATAATACAGTTATAGATATTAGATGTGCAAGGATCTTGGTGGTGTGCTGGCATATTCTTTGGGTCTGTAGAGGATGTAGTATATCAGCTCTATCTCCAGTTTTTGGAGAAAACATCAATGTGGTTTTCATGAGGGCTGTGACAGCTACATTTTCACCAGCAGGAAATAAGGGTTCCTTTTCCTTCACATCCTCATGAGTTTTTCTTATTTGTTCTCTTGGTGATGATAGCTATTCTGACTAGGCATAGATAGAATCCAAAAACAGTTTGTAGTTCCATTTCTATAATGTTGTTCAATTATTTTTAAATATCTGTTATCCATATGTATTTATTTTTTGAGAACTATCTACTCAATTAAGTAGTATATATATTGATAATAATCAATTTACATTTTTGGTGTTTTGTGTTTAGAGTTTTTCATAAATGTCAGATTATATTCTTCTGAAGACAGTATAGTTGGCAAAAATTTTCTCTATTCTGTAGGCTGCCTTTTCTCTTTGCTGATTGCTTTCTTGTTTTGAAACTTTTCACTTTTGGGCAATCTCAATTTTAAGTTTTTGAGGTTGTCTCTTTAATACTAACTCTTTAAAGTAAACATTTGTTTGTTTGTTTTTTAACCATTTATATTTTCTTTTTTAAAAATCTTTCACGGGAAGAAGAAATGCCAAGGGGCAAAGTGCTCAAGAAATAAATTGTTTACATCTCATATTTACCAAAATTTAGCTTCAGTTATATAGCAAGAAGATTGTTTCCAAATATATCTGCTTAAAATACAAGTAGAATAGAAACATGAGAGTGGGAGGCAGGGCATGTGTGTGGACAGAATTTGTGTGTACTCCTGTCTTTGTCATTCATTTTCATCCCCTAACATTGACTTATGTTAGACAGATACAAACAGAGCTCTACACACTAGGCACTTTTAAGTATTGCCAAAATGAATAGATCTTCTCAAAATGTTATCTACTCAAAAGAGGAATTTTCTAAATCTTCCCCATTTTGACTAGACGTCATTGTTTCTTTTCCTTTCTCCCTATTTAATTTTTGACAGATACAGGCAAGAAAGAAAAAGAAAAAATAAGAAAGAAAGAAGAGAGCAGTTTGAAAAGTTATTTTGACTGAAATCATTCTTTCCCAGACTTAATGATTAAATTGTGATTAACGTGTCAAAATGCTTACTTTTGAATTGCAGAGTGAAATTTGTATATCTCAATGCAATGTTCTTTTAAAAACACCCTGCCTCCCCACATCAAACAAGAAAACCCACAATGCTATTTCAGATTTACTAATACAGTCAATATATCATTCAAAATATTCACAGAAAGCAACATTAATTTTTCTTTGTTGAGTGTTTATGGATGCTTCCCTTCTATTGTAAAATCAACGTGGTTCTGCAATTACTTAGATTATAGGAGGAGTGCGACAATTTTGTTTATAATGATTGGCAACTTCAACATCTTATGTTGGTGTATTTTGTATTCATACAGAATTTTGAACTTTTGGGCTACATCCCATAACCCAGAGTTTATTCTGTAACATCCAATAGTGTTAGAGCTCGGAGCAGGTGGGCAACCCGAGGCTGGAGAAAGTAAACATGTCAGGAGGAAATGTGACCCTTATGAAGGTTTAGTTCTGAGCAATGGTGTCTCTGAGACATAAAGTGGTTGGTCATCTTGGTCTTGGGAAATAATTTGTTTTCTCAGTGATGTTAGTACTGATCTCTGACGACACATATACTGTTAACATATGGAAATTCAGCCTTGGCCATGGCACCCACCATTTCATTGCCTTGGAGCTGAAATATGGCTTAAGAAACATATCCATTGTTTCCAAGTAGAAAATATACAACTTTATCATATGCTTTTCTGCCCTTGGAAATGAAGTATTAGAAAGCCCAGAGGGGACAATGGCACAGTCAAAATAAAAATGTACAAAAATTCTTTACAAAGAAAACCCTCAAATAGTCAAGCTGCTGGTTAGCTTGGAGGTCTGGGGCTTTTGGTCTTACTACCCTTTTGTAACAAGGCTAACAGAACGCGACATCTCTTGCTTTCTGGAAAAAAATATTAGAACCTTGTTAATTATGCTAGAGTGAACATGGCAGCGAAAGGAAAAATATGATTTTAAGTATAATGGTGCATGCTGGAATCACAGATTGGCAAGCATATGGGGTTCTGGCATCTGGACAGAAGCCTTCTCAACCATCTGCTTCTCAGAGGTTATTCTGGCAATTTCTACAGCAATTCCAGTGATTCACAGGTCTGGGCTAAGGATTTTCAACAAGCAGCTAAAGAGGCAGAGGCACACAGAGCTTCTGCACACAGATCCGTTTCACATTGTTCTGGATAGTGGGCTGTCATAAAATGCTGGATTTCATCAGTATTTCATCTCAACAGTGGTAGACATTTCTTCATGCTAATATTTTCCCTATATTATGTAGCAAGAGATGGTCATTTTCTTCTTAAGAGGTCTCCCCCTGCTTTTGATTCTCTGAAATGTGTGCAGTTGAGTGACTTTGTGTTTGTCTATGTTTTCTGAAGTGCGAAACCAAACTGGGAACTCAGCTTTTCTTTTCTTCCCATCCTATCCATTGTTGTCAAAAATTTTAGGCACTTCTTGTGTGCCTTTTAAGACATGGACAGATGCCTCATGGCCCACTTTTAAAGTTAAAAAACTTTCTTGCCTTTGACCTATATGTACAGAATATTATTATTTCAGTTTTTGGTTAAAATGTCCAAGTCTATATTTAAATGTCCTATAAATTGATTAAATATTTGAGCCTATTCCTTCAGATTTTTATGTTGAAGCCCTACAACTTAATATATCTAGTAGTTTTGGTTATAGTAGTTGTGTGAAGAAGTTGAAGGGGCAGGTATTTCTATATCACCAAGAGTTTTGGTTTTATTTTTATTTTTTATAGAACCTAACTGAAGAAGATTGGCTTGATCCTGCACTTCTGGCCTCTAGAACTTGAAAAGTAAGTGATTGTCAGACTCAGCCATTTAGCGTAGGTTTTTGACAGACACCCTGAGTTAAGTAACTCAGCTAAGTAGACATATTTCCTTTGTAGACCATCTATGGATTAAAAAACCTATATGTATATAACATATAAAACATTTTTAGATATTACTGTCCAGTAGTCAATAATCAATCAGGAATAGAATAAATTTAAACATATACTCATAAATACAGAGCTACACATAAGGTTACTAAGGTCATTTATTTTTATAACATATTTATCCAGTAAAGTATTCTTCAAGACTGAGTGGTGTTTGTTAAATAGCCTTTGCCACCTATAGCTCTTATTCTTAATGCAGTAATAATCTATTTAGGCTTGGACACTAGTTCCTGGTAGTGTCCTGCATTGGGGTAAGGGCACCAGGACAGAAGTGTCTGCTTACTTGCAGTAGCTGTTCTTGTTTCTTCATGCATCTGCTAGGTGCTTTCATGGTCTAAAAAATCCCGATGGCTGGGGTGACCATGGAAGTTTGGATATGAGTGAAATGCTTGCAAATGACCAAACGAAACACTAGAAAACATCTAGAAACTGTTTTTTGCATCTCAGTATTTCAGAGGATTTTGAGAGATTTGGATGTATCACCCTCTTTCTCCTCCTTTCTGTGTATTTTGAGATCTTGACTTTTGGGAATTCAGTTTTGTTTTTTTGTTTGCTTGCTTAGCATTAGTCCACATTTTACTCTGCCAGGAATATTTTACCTTCAAATAATCACCCTCACAGGACTCATGAGAAGCTCTTTGTTTGTGTTTTGAAAATTATTCAAGAGCAATTATTTCATCAGAGCTCCAAATGCTGTTTGAACATTCCTAACCTCTGCTCACCCCACTGGCTTCATCCAGACGGTTATGGCATCCAGTCTTGCTGCTGGACACCACTTTCTTTCTCTTCAGACACTGCAGACTTCCCTTGCACTTGGCACTTTAATTTCGCACAAATTCTGTTGAATAACCAAATGAACTTGTTATAACCCATCTGGCTGATGTACTGTGCTTAGGTAATTTTTTATTTAAGTATTTTAGAAGGGGATTATCAAAACTCTTACAGAGCTTTGATTTTCAGAAACTATGAAATCTCAATAAAGAATAAAAAGGCCAATTTTAAAAAAGAAATTACCAAAGATCTGAAGAGAAGTTGAAGAAGAAGGAAAAGCAAATGAAGTAGTAGTGATGGAGGAGGAGGAAGGGAAAAATGGGTTTTACATCTACATCTATCTTCTCATTTGTGCATGTGTATCTACATGGTGACATTAGAGAATTGTCACATAGAAGGGACTTTCTCCTATAGCAGCTAAGGAGTAACAATTACAGGGTAGAGGGATCCCCTGTATTTCTTTTTCCTGATCATGATTATAAGCTGCTGCCTACTATCAAGTACAGATCAAAGCAATATCAGGGTAAAGCCTGACATACAAGTTCTGTCCTGGGATAAGCAGGCCAGATGGAATAGGCACATAGTAGTAAGAATTCTAGAAAAAGTATCCTGATCCAGCACATAGTAGTACTTTCTTCAACCTATGCTAAGGTCTGGGTCACTGGTTTGATGAAATCTGTGTGTCAGGGAGAAGAAAGACAACAGAAAGAAAAGGAACAGGGCAGCCTGGAAGGCAATGGCTGTGACCTCAATTGCTGAAGTGATGTTTAAAGGGCCTGCAGCTATGGAAATAACCCTTCATTGTGAAATCTATAGGGAGCCAGTCTCAGAGCCAGAACGCAGTGGCACTGAGATAAAGCTTTCACTACCAATAATTGCTTGGCTTTTAGCTAAAAAGCCAAAAGTGAATCAACATTTCAATTATTGAGCCCTACTTATTAATATCTTTTTCAAACAGAATGGCTTTTAAGATGTCAGGGTAGTCTACAACTTGTGTTCTCAGAATACCGAGCTTTAACCAATTTCAGATACAAGGAACTGAAGTAATGACTCTCATTAAATTCTCATCAATACTGTCCTGACCAGAATTCTGTTGCTTTTGCACAGCTGCTAGAGGAAACAAATGTGTTGACCAATGATCTGTCATTAGAGGTGAGTTTGTTTAGAGTAATTAAGTTTCTATAGATGAATAATCACTTTAAAGGCAGTTAGATATCCTAGGTTCCATGAAGTTCCAGAGAGAAAATACAACATCATTTCTAGTTGTTAGCATGTCACTTATCAAAGATATCAATAGAATCAAGACATTGTATATTAAAATACATTTGTCTGACCCTTAAGGAAAAGAAACATGTTTTCATAGCATTGTACATGTATTGATTCTTCTAAGAGTTCTTTAAAGTCCCAAGAAGAAAGAAGTTGCAAAAGCAGTGATGATTTTTTTGTACTCTTAGTCTATTTAAGGGATTATTAAAGATGTCTTATGAGTAATAAAATGTAAAGTATTAATTTTGATGAGCAGCATACGGTTTGGTACACTCTCTGATGGTTCTTTTCTATTGTACTACGTTTGTTTAGGATTGGTGGAGAATTTCGTAGCAGTCACTACTGAGATGGATGCTTTCAAAGTTTGCATTAAAAAGTGTTAATTCTCTAAGCCTTTAGGATTCAGAAAAGATTGATTGCCAAAAGGATAAAGGAAACATGAAATTTCTTATACCTTAAAGTGTGGAAGCTGTTTTGGTTATATTTTATAAAGGCAGAATCTCATATTCTCTTATGGGATGCTTTCACAGATAAATAGCTAGTGTTTGGGAAAATGGTTGTTTAGATGCTGTTCTTTTTTTTAATTGAACAACTTTATTTTCAAAAACAAAGATAAATGTACAGATTTTAAACATTTTGCATAAAAGTATAGAAGTACATTATGGTCAGTGCTTTGTTTCTTTAAAGGTTTGATAGTATGCATTAAGATCTTACTGGTTACAGTGAGCATAAAGTACATGTAAAACAAGATATAGCCTGGAATTAGTCAAAGTTTTCTTGGTGTATAAAGATTAAGCATAATGGTTTTTCATTTTCTTTTTTTTCCTGAACTTCATATAGTCTGTGAGTTGTTTCTGGGGCATTCAGAGCTTTCTGCAGTTAGTACTTATCAGTGACTGCATATTATATCTGTTTTTTTGTGACTGGGTTATCTCACTTAGGATGATATTCTCTAGATGCATCCTATTTCTTAAGAATTTCATAAAGTCATTGATTCTGATAGCTGAGTAGTACTCCATTGTGTAAATATATCACAATTTTTGTATCCATTCATCTACTGAAGGACATCTGGGTTCTTTCCAGCTTCTGGCTATTATAAATAGGGCTGCTATGAACATTGTGCTACATGTGTCTTTGTTGTATGTTGGAGCATCTCTGGGGTATATGCCCAGAAGTGGAATAACCGGGTCTTCAGGTTGTACTATGTCCAATTTTCTGAGAAACTGCCAGACTGATTTCCAGAGTGGTCAGACCAGTTTACAACCCCACCAACAGTGGAGAAATGTTCCTCTTTCTCCGCATCTTCTCCAGCATCTGCTGTCATCTGAATTTTTGATCTTAGCCATTCTGACTGGAGTGAGGTGGAATTTTAGAGTTGTCTTGATTTGCATTTTCCTGATGGCTAAGGATGTTGAGCACTTCCTTAGATGCTTCTCAGCCATTTAATATTCCTCAGTTGTGAACTTTTTGTTTAGCTCTGTACCCCATTTTTTAATAGGGTTATTTGATTCTCTGGTGTCTAGCTTTTCTAGTTCTTTGTATACCTTGAGTATTATGCCTCTATCTGATGTGGGGTTGGTAAAGATCTTTTCCCACTCTGTTGGCTGCCATTTTGTTTTCTTGACAGTGTCCCTAGCCTTATAGAAACTTTACAATCTCATTAAGTCCCATTTGTCAATCTTTAACCTTAGAGCACGAGCCATTGGTGTTCTGTTTAGGAAATTTTCTCCTGTGCCTATGTGTTCTAAGGTTTTTCCTACTTTCTCTTCTAATAGTTTCAGTGTAGCCAGTTTAATGTGGAGATCTTTGATCTACTTGCACTTGAGCTTTGTACAAGGAGATAAGAAAGGGTCTATTTTCATTCTTCTGCATGCTGAGTGCCAGCTGGACCAAAACCATTTGTTGAATAGGCTGTCCTTTTTCCATTGAATGTTTACAGCTCTTTTGTCAAAAATCAAGTGACCATATATGTGAGGGCTCATTTCTGGCTCTTCTATTCTATTCCATTTATCCACATGCCTATCTCTGTACCAGTACCATGCAGTTTTTAGGATAATTGTCTTGTAATATAGCTTGAGGTCAGGGATAGTGATTCCCGAAGATGTTTTCTTGTTGTTGAGGATGGATTTTGCTATTCTAGGTCTTTTGTTATTCCAGATGAAATTGCACATTGCTCTTTCCAACTCAATGAAAAATTGGGTTGGAATTTTGATGGGGATTGCATTGAGTCTGTAGATTGCTTTTGGTAAGATGGCCATTTTTACAAGGTTGATCCTTCCAATCCATGAGCATGGGAGATTTTTTCATTTTCTGAGATCTTCCTTACTTTCGTTCTTTAGAGGTTTGAAGTTCTTGTCATACAGGTCCTTCACTTGCTTATTTAGAGCCACAGCAAGGTATTTCATATTGTTTGTGACTATTGTGAAGTGTATCTTTTTCCTAATTTCTTTCTCCACATGTTTGTCCTTTGAATAGAGGAAGACTACTGATTTATTTGAGTTAATTTTATATCCAGCCAATTTGCTGATAGTGATAATATGTTTATTGTTTGGCCAAGCTAACTGCATAGCTATGGTCAAATGTACTAATATTTATCATTAACGTTCTCGGTTTAAACTCACAGTATAATAGAACTTCAAACAATTTAGAACAATTCCCAGCATTCCAGTGCATCAAGATTATTGCACATTGAAAACATGACCTTTTAAGTTGACACATGTAGGATCTGCATCATGTTCAGAATTCCTGTCTATCTCTTACAGGAAACAGTCAATTAAGGAAGGTCTGGAGATCTGGAACTCTGCATTCAAATTCACAGCAGAAACATTGTTATCATAAGTATATAGTGTAGCCCAGTAGGAGAACACTTGCCTGGGTTCAGTCCCCAGCACCAAATAAAGAACATAAAAACAGTAGCCTGCTGTGAGATGGAGAATTGTGTGCAGAGAATTTAATGGGAAGTAAATTTGGTACAACCTCTGTGGGAAGTGAAGGAAGGAGAACTTTTGGTGGGCAAATGTCTTCTGTATATGTCAAGGTTCTTTTGCTGTGATGCGGGTTTTCCTCCAGGGTTCTGAACTATAATAATGGGACTGAGTCCTTTGTACCTTGACCACCACCAGTTACAGACTATAGAAGCAGGAAGAGGCTGCTATTGAAGTGGCTGGTGTCTAAAAAAAATCAAATTCTAAAGGCAAAGCTAATTGTAAACAATCTAATGCTGTTTGTCACAACCTGGGGACTCTAGATTTGTGTCTTGGGGCAGGGTTCAAGCCATGCAGCACACTTGCCCATTAAAGTGTTTCTCCAGGTCATTATATCTGACTGTGTGCCAAAGGCTCTGGGCCCAACTTATCAGGATTATAGAGAAGAACCTTTAACCTAAAATGCTACCCAAATGTTGGATTGAGCTTCAGGCATATCTTCTACCTTTCTGCTACAAGTGAGCATTGCTGCTGTGGTGGGTGTATAGTGGCAGGGAGAATGCAGAACCTCACCTCTGTCTCTTTTTTTCAGGACATGGTTGTTACACATCTCCATTTCCAAAACTCCCCTGTGAATCACAGTGAGCCAAGTTTAGTTTTTATGATCCACTTGTAGCTGTTTTATCTCTTTTTAATTATCAGGGTTAATTACTCCCGCATGCCTAGAGTTCTCTTCTTCCTACCCTTTTTAGGATCCCCTCTCCACTCTCAGAAACTAATTGGAATGATAGGACCAAAACCCATAACTTAAGCTTTAATGTCTTTAATGTGTGCCTGCTTAAAACAGCACCACTTCTGTGAATCAGACTTTCTAGATCTACAGAAACTAAAGTTGTGCAGCCAGATGACAGCCATCCAGGGCCATTCTCACCTGGAGGACATCACTCCATCTTTGTAGTTTATTGCATTCAGCTGCTGTGCTGGTGGTGTCAGTTTGGCAGCTTCCAGTATGTAGGAGAGAGTCCCCAATGCCTTGCGCTGCTGCTAGATTCCCTTTACTTGCACAATAGACCCACTGGTCTGAGATGATGCTACTCAGAAAAAGATGAGGCTAGAAACAACCTTTTGTTTACAGAAGGTGAGAAATGAGTCCTTCACATCTTAACTGGGGGCTCTAGATGCTATAGCACAATTGTTCAGGACACATCGATATACTGATATTTTACACTCTGGCTAGTGATTCTAAGTAAAAATTTAGAGACAAAGGGAGAATGCAGAGTATACTAAATAAACGAATCACATCTAAAGAGAGCAGAATGATGTCACAGAAGTCAGTTTGCTATAGTGTGTCTGATTAGGATTATGGAACAGTGTTTTATTGTAAAACCAGCTTCAGTTTCTGTGGACAGTGTGTTGAGTACACATGGAAGAAGGTAGCTAAGCACGTCTTAACACGCTCAAGCCATGCTGGTGGGCTCTGTGTGCTGCATCCCAGAAGCTGGCATTATTCATTTGGACAAATAACTCTGCCCACTTGTTTATTACTTGCTCTGGGAGGATTGATTTCTGATGATCACTATTAGCATGTAATGAAAAACATAAGGCCCTTCACCTATATTTATTCTCTATCATTCTTTTCTTAGAGTTTCTTGCTCTGGTTCTTCCAGAGTTCATTCCCCCCCCCCCCGACTTCTGACTAGCTGGTATATGGGTCTTGTAAAGAATTTGGATTACTTTTACTATTAGGCCATTTCTGTTCTCAATATGGGGCTCAATATGTTTGGGTGCCTTGTGCCCAAAGCACATAACAGAGATGAAACTGTCTGCAAAGTGTTTTCACTATTTGACATTGCTACATCAATTCTTTCTAAAGTTTGGTCAGTGACACAAACTTCTTTGTGATTAAATGATCCAATTGATTTTTCAGCTGTTTACAACAAAGCATGTAATCCCTTTCCTTTTTGTGGTATGATTTTTTCTGGGTAGACATGAAAAACTTATCTATTTTCTCAAATAGGACAAACATAGTAGACCCAAGAAAGAATTTCACTCTGTCTACCTTAATGAACCAATAAGTTTAGTAGGGTTACCAATAGGATGTCATGAGTATGCTATGTCAAAGACATAGATGTTTGTAACTTTCTGTAAGGCCTGAGCTTATTGAGTTAACAGTAAATAAACAGGATACAGTAGTTTCATTGGCAATATTTGATAGCATTGACCAAGAGAAACTCAGGTACTTTTATTCCAAATTAACTACTAATATTATCTCTCAAACCATGCACTGAATAGCACACAATATATGTTTCCATGAATCTATATATTTCTGTCTTCTTTCTGTCTAGATGCATAAGATCGAATGGGTATGAATTTAAAGAGGACAAATGGCCTGAGATTTCAAAGCTAGGAGAAATGCTAAGGCATATCTGAGCGATATAAACAAGCCAGCTGGGATACTCTAGAGAGGGGTGGCTGCTACTGCTTTCTTGGGTCATAGGTTAAAGTAGAGCTGAAGAGTTGAGTCCAGCTTCAGAGGCAAAGAAAGAGGACTGAGTCTTGATAAATAAATGAGAAGGTCCAAACTGGTGAATAGGAGGACTGGCAAATGGAAGTTGAATGGGCTTCCTTAATAGTGAAAGCAGAGCCAAGATGAAGACCGTGGGACAATTAAAATTTCTCTGTCTGTCAAGATCTTGACTCATGTATCTTATAGTCAGATATCAGATTGTAGGAGCTGTTTACGATAATGCTAGGTGTCAACTTCTTTGTGGGTACACATAAGTGAGTTATACTATTTACTTAAACTGGTGTGTCCAGCAAGTTTTTAGCCAAGGGTTTCCAATATGATTTTAATATGCCTGTGTTCTTCTATGATCCTATTTCAACAGATAAATTTGCAGGCAGCACCTTTGGTATGCCCCCAAATAAGTCATTTATCAGTCTGCCATCTGTAGAATCTCTACAGATGGTGCTGTTTATATGTCCACACAGGTACAGAGCCATCCTCCACCCTCAATTTGGTGAAAACTTTTCTGGTGATAAATATATCAGTCTTATATGCACAATAAAGATTACCTCCCCAAGGAACAAAATAAGCTAAATGAAGATCAGAGATGACCACATCCAAGTTCTTTGTAAAGTACACGTGATTCCTTCCATGAAGATGGGTTCTATAGAGTGACTGCATGTGACACCTTCCAAAAAAGATAGTTTCTCTAGATTGACTGAGAAAAGCAAGCTTATGATAAAGGTCTTGGGGAGGATCTGATGTAGGCACAGCCACCCATATAGCACACACGACACTGGGCTATTAAGCATGTCTACTTCCAGCCTTCTGAGCAGATAACATATAATGCATTTCCATGTGTTGAACATTCCAGGTTCTTTTAGGGCTTATCTGTGAGCACAAAGACCTCTGTGCCTCCTACACGTTTGTATATATGTATGTATGTTCATTTTGGAGGCCAGAAGAGAGCATCAGATCCCCTGGAATCAGAACTATAGATGTGAACTACCATGTAAGTGATGGTAATTGAACTTCGGTCCTCTTCAAGAGTATCAAGCATTCTTTATTACTGAGCCATCTTTCAAATCCTCTTTCAAGTATTTGCCTTGGTCTCTGGGACTCCTTTATTCTTCTTTCTTGGAATTGGATTGCTTTATTTTCAGGGTCTTATGGAACAAAAGTGATTGACCCATTTTTACGTTTCTATCACCGCTGTCTAAGTTCTTGGAAGAGAATTTAATTGATTAATCATAGATTTAAAATGTTTGTTTTATTTCCGAGATCTTTGGATATATCTCATACACTATAAAACCAGCTAGTGGAATCTTTTCTATTGTAGATAAAGCAGTTCTCAGAAAAGAAAGGAAGGAGGGAGTTACTGTAAGCTGTTTACTCCCAAATATCAGCTGCATATGTTTTATTCTTTCTCTGTCTTTCTAATGATTTCTGAAATACTTGAATGTACTGTCTATTAATACAACATCTAAATCTGAGTTCCACTTTAAAGAAAATTCACATCACTTTAAAGGTGTAGAAATCTCACATGCCATCTTTGAAATAAATCTGTTCATCTTCATGCAGAGATGCCCCCGAAGGAATCTGTCTTCTAAAAACTAGTAAAATATGATGTCGTTGATTATGGTATGTTTCAGGCACAGGTAGAGCTAATTTGGCAGAGGACCCTTCCTGACCTCTGACCTCAGTTGGTCATTCCAAAAAAGAGAGCCTCTGGAGAAAGCAGAGAGCCTTGTTTTGATAGGGAATTCCTGACTAACAATTATGTTTTTCTAAGCTGCTTGCATTCTCGGTAGCCATTAATGGGTTTAGGGGAAAACAAGAACCCTCTAAGCTGAGCAGGAGGTTGCAGTGTGTAACTACCTCCTGTCAATTTTCTTTCTTCTTTTCTATTTAATATAACATTTGTTCTTACCTTAATTTCCAGGTTTTTATCACTGCAATAAAAGTAAGAAAACAGCCATGATTGTAGATAATTTGTTTTGAAAGACAGTAAAACACCCTGACTCTGAGGAATAAACCAATGCACTTTACATTCAGCTCACCGGTTTGGGGTGCTCCAACACTAGTTTCTTATGTGTGGGTATGATCATGTGATCAGTACAGGCAGTTTTCTGAAATGGGATGTGATTCCCAGAATAGTGTGGGTTGCTCTAGCCAATGCTTTCTACTTGATTAGTAACTATCAAGCAATAGCCTATGTGCAGACTTTTTTTTAATTGAAAAAAGGAGGCAAGAACAAAATGTACTTGGAAAGGGTCACTGCCCACAGAACAGTCACACTAGGTGCCTGTTTGCTCAGTTCCAGCTGTGGGTCAGAGTTCAGTTCTAGGGCTGGATACATGGTGGTGACTTTTCTTGCTGGTGAAGTTATCATTTGTGGGTCATAATACTTCACTGGATTTTAAAAATGAAATTGAGATGTATATAGGAAGAAGGAAATAGAAAGACACACGCTGGAAGCTGACTCTGAGGTTTCTTATTTTGACAGCATCCCACCCTGTCACTACAGAAGCAAACTGTGCTCTCCTGGGGTCTTCGTCCCAGGTTGATATCACTGTCTCCATTCAGCATTTCCTGTGCCTGTCCGTGAGATTTAATGGACTGATCCAAGGCATCTATTATTTACTTCCTGTTATTCTCGGTTTCTTTTCAGTCTCTCCTGTTGCTTCTAATCGCATTACTATTTTGCCTCTTTAATTATACTTATGCTTTGTGGGTTTATTTTTGTTGAAGTACTTATATGTGGGTTTTGTGATTTCCTGGGAACGTAACCTTTTCTTGCACATTTTTCCGTATTCTGTGGTTTTTCTTTTAGTGGGTCCTTAGATTTATTAGAATTCTTATGCTCCTCATAGCATAAGTTTACAATATTTCCTACTGTAATTTTAACAGACAAGTCCACTAAATATTATCATATATGTTTGTATGTGTGTGTATTTAATTCTTATTTGACAAGCTGATAACACTTTAAGATCTTTATGGTAATTTAAGGGCCTAATTATTTTTATAGTGCATTCTTTATAATGTGTGTTGGCCTTTTCTCCTTGCTTTCAGATTGATACTTGAACTTACATGATGCAAGTTTAAAGAAATTGGGGCATATTTAATTAGAGAAGAGTCTTAAATCTCTTATAATTTGTTAATGCAGACCTATGAATAATGCTTTTCCAAACCCATTCTCTTTAATGACCAAATTCTTTTACTCAATTCAGAAAACTTCTTTCAGAGTTGCTTTTAATAAACTTTGTGATCAACTTGCTTTTATTTATCATTTCTATAGCTTAATTAAACAAATTGTGTATATAATATTTCTGTATGGTGTGCTATGAATCTATCATATAACAAGATTTATATATGTGCCATGCACAGATATGATTGGTAGAGATACACATTTACAAACTTAAAATCATTTAAAAACTGTAGAATGCTTTTCATAATGCTATTTTCACTGAGGGTTTAGACATTCCCTCACTGACAGCTAACTCACAGAAGAGCTTCTTTCTTATCCTGATATAGGTTCCTCCTAGTAAGCCTCAAGAAGGAGGCTGGGGTCTTGGTCTGTGTTCCAGTCTTCTTTTGTGAGTTTTTACCTTAACATCTGCCTGACTGGGTTCTCAGTTCAAGTGCACACTATCAGAATTTTGATAAGATCTCATCACGTCCAGTTCTGCCATGGGGTGGGGGCAGAGGAGTCTAGAGCAGCTTGGGGCTGCATGTGGCTGCAGACCTCACTGGTCTGATCAGTTTGCCCTCCCCAGGGTCTAGGCTTCCTGGCTATTTTCTAAATAGCTTTCTTCATGGTAGATGCTCTATCATGGTGTAGCATTGCTTTAATGTTCAGCATTGTCTCATTTATGGTAGAGGAAACAAAAGCATGGTGTTTGGAACACCATCCTCTTCACGGATGTTTGGAAGGGGTAGATTTGGTCTGCGTGCATATTTTTTTTTCTTCCATTGCGTTACCATAAACAGTTCAGAATTTTTAATCGCTTATTTTATTTCCCATCTTCTGAATACACTGTAAGATGTCACCTCATTTAATTTTTTTCCATATCCTAATTTGTGAGTCCTAGCTTTGAGAAACATAACAATAGATTATTAGCCATTACTGAAAATCGTGGAATACAAATTAAACAGTATTGATTTCTTCTTTGCCTTAGAATGTGTTTTTCCTTATGTTCAAGGGAGATTTTTATCTACCTCCATTCTGCTGAGCTTGTCTATTTTGTTAATGTAAGTCTATCTCTTACTACTTTGATCTGCATAACACATTGGTTTGTATTAGCCCAGAAGTAAGTTCTCTCTTGGAGAAGTGGCCTGTCCCTCCTCTCTGAAAGCCAGCTCTGCTACAGACTGCCTGGAGTGGCAGGTAGTCTGCAGAACACCCTATTGGCACTTTCAAAATGAAAACTTTGTATTTTTCCCCTACTTTCAGATATTTAATAAAAACTTTAACATTTCTTTTACCTCACATTTCTTTCTATATTTTAATTTTTATAAGCATATATTAACTGTACACAGTGACAGGTTTCATTATTTAATGAATATGCATCTTATACTTTGAATATAATCAATCTGCTATCCCTTCTTGTCCACTTTTCCCCCCTAACATTTACTCTTCTTGCTTTCCCCAAGTAGCCCTGTTCCCATTCTGGTGATGTGTGTGTGTGTGTGTGTGTGTGTGTGTGTGTGTGTGTGTGTGTATCTATCACTATCTATCTATCTATCTATCTATCTATCTATCTATCTATCTATCTATCTATCTAATGCATATATATTCTTCTCAAGAGAGATTATGTAGTTTGTCCTTTGGAATCTGCTGATTTCATTCACTCTGATGATCAGCTGCTCTCTTTTTATCCATTTCATCCCCCACCCCCCACCGCCTTCTTTCAGTCTCATTCTTCATTTGCCTCCTGGTTCCTGTTCTCTCGGTCTATTCTGCTCCCTTGCTAAGTTTTTCTTTAACATTTAAAATTTTAGATTCACTGGCCATTTTCTTAGACCATTTTATAAGTAACCATTTTATAAGTTTATGCTATTTGTTGTGAAATCTCCCCATTTTTTGGTAAAAGTGTTTATTTCTGCTTCTTTGGTTTTCCTGTCTTTTCACAGTAGTTTTTCTGAGCGACATGGTGATTCTTAGCTCTGTATTTCTCTTTGATTTGAAAACCTAGGGCTCCGGTGCATTCACACAGTCTCTTTTTCTCTGTCTCTATCTCTGCCTCTGTCTCTGTCTCCCTCTCTCTGTGTATGTGTATGTGTGTCTGTCTGTCTCTCTCAATACACCCCCACACAAACACACACACACACACAAACACACACATACATACACAAACACACACTCAGACACACAAACACAAACGCACACACACACACTTAGACACACACACACACACACACTCAGACACACACACACACACACACACACACACACACACACACACACACATTTCCAGTGAACAAAGCCTGTTGTGCAGGCTGTACCCAGAGTTTGTTTACTGGTATTAAGCAGCAGTGGTCCTGTCCCCCTCTCGCTGCTCTCCAAGATAAGCAGTTGTTTAAAACACACATGGAAGGAGAGAGATGCCAGGCACAAATTTTGCTTCTGAAAAAACTTCTTACTTCCAGCATTTGCCTTAGGGCAACAGTTATAGTCCCTGAATACAGAATTTCACAGTCTGAGTTGTCCCTAGGTGCCCTCAATTCTACAGAAGTTCCTGCTGGCCAGTGTCTTAAACTTGAATTCTTCCAAATGCCTGGTTCATTACTGATATTCATTCTTTAAACTTGGTGTTGCAAGTTTCTTTTCATTATTAATATATCTCAGTATTCATCTGACAAAATACTGTGAGGTGTATGACTGGGCTCATTTAGCCATTCCAGTCCACCTTCCTCCCCTGGCTATCTCTCTGTAGTACTCAGAGTCATAAAAGAGAGGGAATGTAAATACTTTTTTATTCCATATGTGCTTCCCATTGGAATGATTACAATCTATTTTGTCTAATGATCCTTGTGCTGGTTTTGATTTTGATTTTCAATTTTTGTTTTTATTGTCAAGTTGACACAACCCAGAGTCCCCTGGGAAAAGGAAAGCTTAAGTAAGGCAATGTGAGTGCACCCAACCCACTGTGGGTAGCACCACCTCTTAGCAGGCAGACATGGGCTGTAGATAACAAGTGAATGAGCAATCAAGCTATGTTCTGACATTGTTCCTGCCTCCAGGTTGCCTTGACTTCCTGCCCTGACTTTCCCAATGATGGATTATGATGAAATCTATCAGAATTATATTGGAAGTTTAAAAGAAACATCCCCCCAGTTGCGTTTGGTCAGAGGGTTCTATAACAAGAGAATAGAAGGGGTACCTTCCCATTAATGTTCCATGATGATACCAAAGGAAGCACACACAGAGACAAGGACTTACACTCAAGGAAACAGCATTCAAATCAGAATGATTTGTAAATTTTGAACCAAAGAAGCACTTAAAACTCTCTTGCAATATTTTATAATGTAGAAAATTAAAAAAACCAAAAAATTTTAATACTAATTAATGAAAACCATCATTAATGTGTACCTGGAATCAGTAATTCTGGGAGAAAAAAATGTCAGACTTCAATGATGCTTTTTAAACTAAGTCAAGAGCTCATATTGAGATGTGTGGTTTTCTTTTAGGGGAGGAAGAAGATGATAGTTTTGTTTTCTCTTTGCTTTGCTAAAGCAGAGTCAGTCTTTCAGAGTTCAGTAGAATGAATTCTCAATTGTGTTGGAGAGCTGGTGTTTTGGCTTCCTAGATGTTTCTGGTAATTAGCTTACAGAAATTAAGATGACAATGTTCCTAAAACACTGAGCTGACACCTTAATTTCTTTAATGTTGTATTCATAGATTTAGTTCAGGAGCTCAAATATTTTGCTGAGGCAAGATAGCCTTAGTTCTTCTGTGGGAACCTTTACAATGTAGTCCAAGTAAAAGTACTTAGAGGTAAAGTTGGGAAATGTAATAACCCTTTGCTCCCTGTGGTTCTGTGTAGCTTCCTAGTGAGAGAAAAGGCTATTGAGCAAAAGGGTCTGTCAATAATGTCATTTGTAGACCTTGTTGTGGTTAGCTGTCGAAATTGATGTCAAGCCTTGACCACTTGTCTTTTTATAGTTCTGGGGCATGCTGTCTGATTTTCATGTTTCTAGAGAGATTTAGGAGAGAAAGAGCAGCATTAGCAACTTTCTGACTCAGATCAATTCTACAGTCCAAGGAAACAGAAGCTGGAGAGGGGAAGATAGCATCAGTTAGACATGGTTGCTGAAGACAGCCTCAGTCATCATTAGGCTAAGGCAGCCTAGGTGGAACCTTATTTGATGGATATTCATGGGGTGGGAAGCTGTGTTCCCAGAACGTAGAATTCAAGTATGAAAGTCCTCCAAATACTGATCGGAAGTTTAGTCACTACAAATGCAGTGGGATATAAAGAACTGAATGACAGGGTAAACAGTGATCTCATGTAGATATACCCTAAAGACCAACCCAATTCCCTGGCTGGGAGTTGGATCCCCTTTCACTCCAGATTCCAACTACAAAATGAATAATTAAAGTGAGGCTTTTATCTTCTTGACCAGTTATGAGCCACACAAACACAAGTGGTAAAGTTTCTTCCCAAGCAATGGATCTTCAAGCGTGATGAAGTCACTAGACTGTAATTTGCCTATGGCTTGCTTACATCTGGATAAACAATCGAGGGGCTGACAACCAAACAGTGCTTTGTTTAGGGGAAAGTGGCAAAATTCTGCTCCTGCTTGAAAACTATCAGGGACAATAACGTTAAAGTAAGCTGAAACTAGCCACATAGAGCTGTGAGGTGAGAGGTATGACAGCCATAGTGTACCCTGCACTGCCTTTGTCTAAGGAAGACCTGTCTGTGGGTGGTGCTGGTGTTCAAAGTAAACCCCATTGCTCCAATCATTTCTATCTGTGCTTCAGCAGACCCTTCTGACTATGCCACACACGTATTTCTGACTCCAATGACATCATCACTAAGTGAATCTGAGGCAGAACCCATGAGGATGGGGGAATGCCATCACATACGCAATACAATCCAAAGTAGGTGTTGGCTCAGGCCACAGCTGGAGTTGATGTGTATCCTTAAGTGCATCGAAGCCTGTGGAGTCTGTTGTTTTAGGGACCAAATTTAGCTTTCTGTTCTACTCTAAGTAAACTCTTAATTTTCATCCTCTCTCCTCATTTTCTGCATGCTTCCCGGTTGGTGTTTCTAGAAAAATCAAAAGATATTAAAAATAGTCAATGTCATCAAAGCATTTGGTGTTTCAAACATGGAAAACATTTTTTTAAAAGAAAAATCAAGCATTGTTTCTAATCATCATCTTCCATATATTCTTATAAATGGGTATTTTCCCAGATTTCTTTTTCTGACATAGATCATGACTTTTTTATTATATTTATAATTTAAAGGACAACCTTGAACTTCTGACTCATCTCTGCCTTCTGAGTATTAGCATTCTAGGTGAACTGAGCCCTCTGAGCCTCACCCTCAGCCAGTGGTAGTTTATTTTTGCCTTATGAACTGTTATGCCATCCTGCCATCTATAGTTCCTGCAGGCTGTAGTTTTAGGTGACTTCAGACAACATCCATCTGAGGAAACCAGAAATGCCTACACTGTTCATTGGATCATACCAGAACACAAGCAAACACACTTCCATTAACTGTTGAGCTGAGCAAGAATATTCACTGTTGAGACAGCTGCTGTCCATGCCAGGCCCCCACATCAGCTAACCTTCAAGTGAGTAATAAATGCTTACCTTTGCGCTGTTATCTGCAGAATGAGTCTAATCATCCACCATCTCTGCACACAGGAGAAAGACTTATTGTATTTCATGTGCTTGCTGTCAACCTGCAAGAGACATCCTCTATACTAAGCACTTCTGATTTGAGGCAAGCAGTGTTATCTCTGCTTCCATTGGAGAACCAGGGTAGGGGGCAAGGCATGACTACAAAACTCCAGAATAGCACTTAGAAACAGCCCTGGAAGATCTTTAAATGTTACTTGGGGTCTGAGCTGGTAGTGCCCACCAAGAGATCTGCCATCCTCACACAGATACCATGATGCTGTTTGAATCCTACCCCGTCCTTCTCGCTTCCCTTCTCTCCGTCCATTCATTTACCGATTTGACTAAGATTTAGACACTAAATTTAAGAGATTAGATTTAAATCCCAAATTTGGAGACTATCAACTTTCTCTAATGCTCCATCCACTCCTCAAACATTGACTAAGTATAAAGCACACAAACTCGAGGAAATTGCTTGAAGGTTCTGTGCACTCAGCAGCAGAATGAAGAGACAGGCTGGCTTCAGGGGAAGGGTTAAAGTAGCAAAACTGCCCTTCCACCTTTGCTCATTGTGATTCTGCATACATATCCACCAAAGTGTTCCTCACCAGACACTCTAAGGAAACTCCAGCATGATTTTTCCCTTAAAGCTCTTGTCCAATATTTATAGGCTGAAATATGTCCATCAACAATTAGAATTTCCCAGTCTCTGGCCTCAATTGCTCCTTTTTATTTCAAGCACGTTTAACCTTTCTCCTTCTTATGATTTCTTGGTATTGTTTCCCACCTCCCTCTCACTCTGAGTAATCTCTTCCTTTCTGGAATGTCTTTATTAGCAAGGCAATTTCAGCACATAGTGGAGATACTGAAGATGTCAGAGAGAAGGAACAAATCAGAGCTAGAGGGAGAGATATGGCCCAGGCTGGACCTGGATAGTCAGTGCAGAATGCTTTGTTGTGCATAGTTTTGGAGTTGCTTGTGCACGGTTTTCTGTAATTTCCTGTTACCTGTTAAGAGTCAAAATAGAAGCAAAGCTACCAGCTGAATTATTGTATAAGATTATACCAGAAACATGATCAGCAACAAGTTTAATCAATCAGGTTAATTAATGTTTAACAAATTGGTTAACACTAAATACATTCTGAATAATTTTATTATCATATATTTTCTTATCTATAGATTTAAACTGTTTCTCTTGTGTATCAACTAGGGAATCTTTGTAATTCTCTCTCTCTCTCTCTCTCTCTCTCTCTCTCTCTCTCTCTCTCTCTCTCTCTCTCTCTCTCTGTGTGTGTGTGTGCTTTTGTACATATAGAGCTGGGTGGTTCTCTTAGAACAGTGGTTTCTATCATTTCACAAGGTTCACATATCAGATGTCCTGAATATCAGCTATTTATACTACAATTCATAACAAAAATTACAGTTATGAAGTAACAACAAAATAATTTTATAGTTGGGGGGTCACTGTGACATGAAGAACTGTATTAAATGGTCGAAGTACACAGGAGGTTGAGAAGCACTGTATAAAGGAAAAAAGAAAGGAGCCAGATATCAGTGGAAACATTTTAAGTTGAATAATCCACAAATCCTTGACAAAGTGATCTGGCGTTTTCAGGACAGGCAGCATCTATGGTAAATACCAACACTCTGTTGATTAATCTTGAAGGGAACAATTGTACAAGAAAAACCGTGGAGAACCTTGGAAACAAAACAAAATCTATGCTATAAGGGTTAAAATAAATACAATATTTTTAATTGTCTATGAATGACTTGATGCTCACAGCAGTGGGATTCTCTTTGACAGGTTTCCTGTGGACCCTGAGTAAGTAAGGAGTTAATATAAAAATCCATAGCTGCGGATCATGGCAAAATACATATACTAGAGGGCAGGAACATGCAAAGATTCTATGTAAACTCACTCCTTCAAAATGCTTTACTTTCTGGAGCTGAGAACTTTGGAAACAATGGATTTCGGCTGGATCCCAGGTAAAGTTCTCTGATCTTCAGCAGGGCCAGTTGGCCCTTTCCACATAGCTTTGTGGTTTCCAAGTCACAAGTTAAGTGGTTCCGAGGAATGGAAGCCAAACTCCACCACTTTTCTTTTGACTCTCTTTCCCATAAAATTTCTATTCCAAATATGGAACTCCCTTGCATGTTCCGAATTCCTCTCAAGGCGGTAAGTGATTGGCCAGTGACAAGGGAAACACTAAGTTAAGGCAAAGATAATATGAATCGGGTTTGAAAAAGTTTTATTTAGCTGTAAATGTGTTCCAGATTGTAATAATAAAAAGTTATTATAACTTTTGAGCTGCTCCAGCATGCAGACAGCCTTCCTGAAGGATAAGAGTGGTTCTTTGGTACCTGGATGGTCCATTTTGGAAGGGGAATGGCAAGAGTTCTTTTAAGCCTTTGGAATTAGTCCTCTTATTCCTGCAACAGAAATTAATACCTTACTGGTTTAAATGATTAGTTCAAGCACACACATTTTTGGAAAAGTTTGACCAAGTCTCCCTTTGTAAATAATGTATAGAAACTTGAGGTGTGGTCAAAGAAAGCACACCGTGTACATTGTCTTAGTACCACCATTACCCAGGGTTTAAGTGTTCCTGCTCTGGACTGCCCTTCATGGAAACACTGATGAACAATTTTATAACCAGGGGAGCTCAGAATCTGTTGAGAAGTTTGAAATCCTAAGTTCATGCGGCTATTCAGCCCTCTCATATAAAGATACTTGCTGAAAGACACAAGAACCCTGGACCCTGTTTGTTCCTTGGTTATGTTGTAATAAATTAATTTTTTATTTACAGTGAGATGTATTCTATTACAGGTCATGTGCTACAGGCGTTGATTTGAAGACTGTTGTATGGCCTGCTTTTTATTTAATTCTGAATAAACTTTAAGTAGGTACTTTGGTTTAAAAGATAGGCAAGGAAGTAATGTTCTACTATGAAATAATACTGCTTTCTTTAACATGCACAGTAAAGAAGTCATATTTTTTACTCATGCTTGACTAATATGATTATGGTTCTTTTCAAAATTTTGCTGATTAGAATTTATCTTTACCTATTCCTTGAGATTACTACAACATTTTGGAATTCTGAAACTATACACTTTTGATCTTTCTCTCCCTGCTATGTCTAATAATACTAATATCAGCAATATGAGGCTGTATCTGTTGACACTCAAAGCATTTTCACGAAGAGATAGGAATCTAATTATCATATCAATGTCTGTTCTCAAATCATATCCTCCAGGTGTCAAGTGCTGGAGAGGGAGTGTCACAGACTACACTTGGGCTGCCCCATTTGGGAATGGGAATAAATGGTCCTTTTGGGTAGTGATGACGATTATTCATTACATTGATTTATATTACTTTCTTTTCATTCACAAAACAATCTTATTCACTTTATGAATATAATACTAAGGAACATGTGTCCATATTCTAAGAAACATAATAACAGCATAATTGTTATTTAATAGCATAAATTATTTATTATGCTATTATCCCCAGGAAGGAGGCCGGTACTTAGACATGTGTAAGTTTCATGCACATAGTCTCATGGTTACAAGATCAAGTTTCAGTGAAGCCTATATAAATCTAATGGGTTAGCTATTCTTTAAACTTTTCTGGAATAGTGATCTATCCCTGTATTTCATAAGCATGCTCTTGGACAACTCAGAGGAGCTGGAGCATCCAACAAACACGAGTAGGATTATTGCATTAACTGTAGAGTTTGAATAGTAACAATGGTCTATTTTGTTGTTATTGGGAACTGTGACAAGAACCACAGACAAGTAACATGCACAGGAAAATGATTGGCTTACACTGTGATTTGGTTGTCTATGGATACAGAATAGTCACCACAACAGTTCAGTATGCTTTTTATTTTCTTAGTCATTTACCAAGTAACTCAGGATGGCTAACACGAACTTTAACTATTATTGTCTCCTTTGGGATAAGGCTTTATAGTAATAGCAGCTGGATTCTAAAAGGAAGCCTATTAGAACCTGCTGCCCACTTTTCTTTTCACCATCCAGAGCTATTGTTGTTGGTTCTTTATCTATGGGTGAAAAAAAAAAAAAGAAACAAAAAACAAAACCAAACCAGGAAACAAAGGATTTATAGCAGAAAATATAGGTGATTGCATGCTTTTGCCTGGTCTTAACCAGACATCTGGTTTACATCTTCTGTGTACTTCAGTGTTTTACTAGCTCTTGAAAACATGATAGGAAAATTAAACCACAAATATTTTTTTTAAAAGAAGCTGCTAAAGAACCAGACAAAGAGAGGAAAAGGAAGCTGTATCAAGAACAAAATTTAGAACAATCTACCTGCTTCAAAGAACATAAAACAAATATTCTCCACCCCATTCACAAGGAACATGGGAGCAGTGGTTGGCAGTATTTCTTCCCATGCATCAATATGGAGTCACAGGAAAATCATCTTCTGTCTTGTCAAGGATTCTTAGTCAAGTGCTCATATTCTGTCATCAAGCCTAAGAAAGAAAGCTCTGAAGAAACCCAAGCCATAATTAAACTGGTAAAACAAACAAATGAAACAAACAGTAACTATCAATAACAGCCACAACAAAAAAATCCCATGATTTGTATTTCCTCTTGATCTCCTTACCTAATCTCATTGTCTTCCCAGATCAAGTAAATGCTGAAATTTTGTAATGACAGAAAATGGTAGATATGATTCAGTTTAGAAAGCCAAGTTCTGTTACACACACACACACACACACACACACACACACACACACACACACACACTATAATAGGACCTAGTACATCAAGGGGAAATTATGTCTACAAATGCAGTGGATAGGAGGAAGAAACCATGACGAGAGAATAGAGCATCTGTGATTTCCACACTGGTCTCCTTACAAAGGACTGATAACGCCCTATGTTATTCTGACTCATCAGCTTATTCCAAATCTTGGGCATCATAAAATTCAATAAAATGTCAACATGGGGATAAACACTCATTTGTTTTTTGTAGGAAGGGCTTCCGCCAGGAACATACTCAGCTTCCCAAAGGTTAGCAACACTTGTATTGACACACTGTGTCCTTTCCGAATCAGGACCAATGAGTAGCCTTATGGGATTTGGCAGTAGATATAATCTTTGTCTGATTTTTTAAAAAGTTGTACAGCTTTGTTTTATTTTGGACTCTGAAAGCATATAAATGGTCAAGAAAGAAAGTTTTGTCTTTTGGAACCTTTAAAGGTTTAGTTTGCCTACTTTGAGTTGTCAATTGGTGGGGAAAGAACATGGGCAGCTCTGCTTTCTGGCTGGGGCTCCTGTAATAATTTATTTGACACAGACTTTTAGTAGGTCTGGGTTTCTTTCTTTCCAGACTCTTACATAGTACTTCCAGAACTGGTGGGGCTGTGTTCCAGTCTACTGTGAATTATACAAGCCCAGGTCTTCTCTATCTTAGGAGAAAAACTGTAGAGTACACTTATTCTTTTTATTGTATCTGATGTGATGAGAATTATTCATTTAGCATGTTGAACCTGTCCTTCAACATTGCATTCTGTCTTCTTTCTCTTGTTGCCTTGTTTCTTTTTCCTTATTTTGAAGAAATTGAATATCTGAGTTCAAATCCCAATTCTTTTACCTTTTGTGTGATGTGCTTTCATCTTACCCTTACCCAAGAGGATAATATAGACACTCTTCTTAGAGAGCTCTTGGGGGAGGCATTTTGATGCATAGGAATGATTCAGAAAAACATGCAGCTCTTTGTGAAAATAATACTATTGCTCAAAATGATGGTCAGAATGAGGCAGCAATAGAGAGTATTGGTGGAGTGTTGAAATGGAATTTTAAAAAAACTTTATAAATTTTGTTGGCCCAGTCTTTAATCTTGTTGGTGTGTGTGTGTGTTCGTAAGTAGAACAATACTAGATACTTTGGCCAGAAAAATATCTTCAAGTAGCCAAGAATAAAATGTACGCGATCAGAGGGGAAGTTTTGGAATTATGAGTTGTGGCCAGCAGCTAACTTAGACCAACCTTTCTGAAGATCAACGTGGCAATATAAAACAGAAGCTTTAAAATATGGTTGTGTTTCAATATTGCTAGTCCATAGAGAAAGTTTCCCTAAGGATATAGCTTGTGTAAGGATGTAGGAATACGTGGCTATGCTCCAGGAATATTCATTGTAGCCCTTATTCAATAAAGCCACAAGCAGTCCCAGTTGGTTAAGCAAAGAGTAGAGATTTCAAACAGTAGATCACTCTACTGGAGAAAATTCATTTATTACTATGGGAAATTATCATAATATTAGGGTAATGAAAATAATTATAAATCCGTAAGTTTGGTTTGTTTATAGAGTAGTGGGAGGCAGCTTGGGCACTGGCTATGTCTCTGTAGGGTTCAGTGGTCTTCTTTGAGGTAGTCATTTTGGGTATGGTTTTAGAGTAGTGGTTCCCATCCTGTGAATTGTGACCTCTTTGGTGGTCAAATGACCCTTTCATAGGGGTCACCTAAGACCATTGGGAAACACAGATATCTGTATTACAATTCATAACAATAGCAAAACCATAGTTTTAGATTTTATTTTCCCTATATACTCTGATTTTCAGCCTTCAACAAATATTGCTTTTCACTTTTAAAGGAATTTCACATGAAATGCTTATGTGCTCAAATATTATGGTCAGTTTTTAGAAGTCATATGGCATTCTTTTTCTGAGTAAACAGTATGTGTAGATTTTAACCATTAGAAAAAGAATGTCCAGTTTAGCTTTATAATAAGCTGGTCACAGAGACATAGTTGTGTGCATTCAGTATTAATTTTGTTTTAATCTTGAGGTGGATACATAGATGCTAAATCTGCCTCTATAAAGCTTTATGAATAGCAGAGATATGAAAGTGAAGATATACAAGTGCAAGTATGTACACAAGTACAGTCTTGGAATTGTTTATAAGAACAATTGATTTAATTCTGATGAAGGAAAGGATGCATTGTCATCGAAGAATCAAGCAAAGACTAAAAGGGCTTTAAGCTTATTTTATGCATGTTTCTTGCTTCTCAGGCTTTTTCACACACAACTGCTCATAATGGGTGTTAGAAAGGAACAAGAGATGTCTTTTATTTTTGGTAGATAGTAAAGAGAGCTGGTGCTAACAAGCTGTCACTGTTGACTCACAATTCAGTGAAAGTGGAAATTTACTAATAGAAAAATGGTTAGAGTGAGCATGGAATCAAGTTAGAACACATCATCTACTGGTGAGTAATCTATTCATCCAGAGTGTGGAATATGTGTGTTGCATAATACTCCTGTCCTGAATGCTTTTTTTTTTTGCATGCTTTGACGTGGGTTTGACATAAAGATAACTGGATAATGTCTGGACAAACTCTGCTACAATTAAAGAAGATAGAACAGATGCTTAGTTTTGAGAATTCTAAAATGTCATTCTAAATAAGTAGGCCAGCTGGAGCTCTGAACTGAAGTTCAACAGGAAGGACCCTGGAGAGAAGGCAAGGGACAGGAGAAAGGACATAGAGATGAGGGAAAATTTACCCCTGAACCACATTGATTGCCTGCTCACTGTTTTCTAGATCTGGTGACCTACTTTGTTACATTGTCTTAGTCATTGATACTCAGAAGTAGTGTTTAGACCAGCATGGTCAATGTTGCTTGGGAGAGAGTCAAATTTATACATCTACAAAGATCTCTAACCTCCGCGTTCCTGGAGATAACACTGGGCCATTGGTATGGCCGCAGATTCTCCAGAAATTTCCTAGGCAGATTTAGTTTGGAAATGACTGATCTAAATTAATCCTCATTATAATGTAATGAGACTGTTGTTAGTATATATCTCTGTTGTACAGTCCGGTGAACAGAAGCTCAGAAGGTCTAGAGCTCCCACATATCCCATTCCAACCACAGGCTGCAAGCCCTCATCCATCCTCCAGTTTTTAGACCAATAGCCATCCAATGGCCAGTACAAGGAGACTGAAGTGGACACATTAGCTCCCCACCAAGGTCCCCACAAATGGCAGCCACAGGTCATCATTATTGCCTGGAAATATCTAACATATCACTAGCTATTCCAAGCTCTGATTTTAATTTAAGTAATGGCAAGCTGGAATAGTTTTATCTGGAAACAGACTTGAGAGGAGTAGATTCTAGTAATTTTAAGATGCTCAACCTTCCTTTCACACACACACACACACACACACACACACACACACACACTATATATATATATATATATATATATATATATATATATATATATATATATATATATTTCTCTATATATGTTTCTATATTATATATATTCTACTGATATATATATATATATGAATCTATGTATGTATGTTTGTATGTGTCTATCTGTCTGTCTGTCTATCTATCTATCTATCTATCTATCTATCTATCAATGGGTGAAAATGACTTTGAAGTTTCTCTAGAGTTAAAAAAAGAAAAGGGCAGCTGCTCACCTCTGCCTTAGTTACTCTTTAAGGTGAGTGTTGAGTGTCCATGTGTGTGGTCCACTGAATACCAACCTTACTTAGCACCATTGCTTTCTTTCAGCTTCTGTCTGTGTGATCAGGTGTTTTTACTGGCATTCCAGCTTCAATCTGCTCTCAGATGAAATCACACTTCCTGAAGACTTTACCACAATGTGGGGTCCCTTAGGGAGAATCAATATGTCTAGTGTCAGGTCCCATGCTCCTGTAACTAAATCAGGATCCCTTCATCAAGATTGGCTTCCCAGTCATGCTTCCAGAAGTCATGTTTGGTTGAGACTTTCAACCAGGGCCATGTTTATGATCTAATGTGAACAATGACAAACCACAAACCTATCCCAAGATTTTCTTAATTGCCTTATTTTTGTAATAAACAAGGTGACGGAAGACAGGATTTTCTTCCTCTGGGGAACACCACATCTGCATGTGGTGTCTATAGTTCCAGCAATGGAAATGGTAAGACTGAGGCTTTGGTGTACATACAGAAAGAAGCCAGAGTCAGTGTTCTTGACCATGCTGCCTTATGCTATCCCTGGGTTCAAATTTATTTCTGCCTTCGAAACTTAATATCCATTTGATTTTATGGTACCTTCAATTTCATTTTCTGATATTTACAGTCACCTTATCTGTCTCGGCTGTTTTATATGTAAATCTTAGTAACTATCTAGGCTGAAGCATTTGGCATTTTGAGAACAATTAGGAGAAGCAGGACAAAGTTAAAATCATTTGTAGACACTTCCGATGAATTTGAGTGAGGAACTATAGTGGAATAATAAGGGGTTAGAATTACAGATAAGAGAAAAAGTGAGGAACTTGCTTTTTATAATCTTCTCCATTTTGATGTATTCCCATAAAGTAGTGAGAAATACTAGTTTAAAAACTACTAATTATTTGAACTACATGATTCTCCATATTCAGCTTACTGTTGAGCCAGACCACAAGATATACCTAGTGTATGCTATAGTTTTAAGATACTTAGATTATGACTATAGCCACTTCTCTTTTCTTCATTTCCCCCCATGGAGTATGGTTTAACATTACCTTCAGTGTTCACAGATCTTCACACACTGGATATAAAATAATGCACATCTTTTGGCCAGCTTACAGTAGGGTTACTTCCTAATAAATGCACTCAAAGTAGAATCTATGTTTAACATACCTAAGTTATAGAGCACTGTAGAGAGTGATTTATTTACCCTTATGAATATGTGACTATGTAGGGCCCTCAGGAGAGTCCTGCTGCTGCAACTCATCTTTGCAAGACACTGTATTGTGCCATCTGTGACTAACCTGGAGGGGAGAGGGAAACTGATCATCTAAAGTCTAGTTTGTGCTGGATGAATGACACCTTCATTTCCTCATAAATTGAAAAGTCAGAAAGTGAATCATCAGGCATTGAGGACCATGAATATCTTACTGGAATTCTGTAGGAAATCAAACATGTTTTTAAATCACCAGAGATCTTTTGGTGGTATTTAGAATTCCAGTGATTGCTGCTTTTGGTGGTGCCTTGTACGCTGGGTCACAGGAGCCAATGGCCAGATGCTGCTGTGGCTGCTCTTGGCCTGGAAGGCAGGTTTTTTGTAACGGAACTTTGCAATTTTATGAGACGGTACTGAGGCCCAGTGCTGTGCTTACTCTTTAGGGTACTGTTGCAGCAATCCAATTTCATACTGGAGAAAAAGCTTCTCCCTCTGTGCTGGACGGTTAGAGGTTCTTGGGCCCAGGTGGTTTAGTCACAACATGTAGAGTTCACTGAAAGAGTGCTTTCAGCTCAAATGTATAGCCCCTGCTGTCATGTGTCTCCAGAGGGGGATGATGACAGATGTGGGCAGACACAACTCCTTCCTTTGTTCATACATGCCTTGGCTGGGTGCTTAGAGCCCTATTTATTTATTTTTTCTTAGAAAGTTCTCTTTCAAATATTTTATAGTACCCATCCACAGTGACTTAGGTTAGGCCCTCCCGGCCTATGAGACTTTCTCCTTTTTCTGAATATCTGTGAAGCTTATAGTCAATGTGTCTTTATTGCTATCTAGATGATTTTACAGCCCTATGCACATCAGCAGATGCTCTCATCCAAATGATAGCGGCTGGAAATTGTTCAAATGTGAATGAATGTATCTAAGTTGGCGTATCAAAAGTCCCTAGAAATCCCGTCACCTGAAGATGGCTCATGCCATCATCCTTGAAGAAGGAGAATATTATTTGTGATTGTATCAGACATTTCATTTACAGACATGCGTGAATGTTTTTCTGAAGAGAACATCTGTGTGTTTCTTTCAACAGGCATTTCTTGACCATTCAGTTGGAATACATGTGTATATATTCTGGCGTGTCAGAAGCAGATATGTCACACAGTTCATAACACTGAGCTTGTGGGTGAAAGGTAATGAGAATACTGTGCCTGTCTTTGCTATTAATGGGAAGTCAGTTGCTCCACTTGATGCTTCTTTCAGCTTGAAGCTCAGCTCAGATAAGGTTGTTAAGAATGGTCTCCAGTTCCTCCTCATCCCCATCGCATACCCTTCCCCACTGCCATGATACCCACCCTCAATTAAGCCTTTCTTAATTAAGGTTTTTCTTCCTAGTACTTCCCAATATCTGACAATGTCTGTCCATCTGTAAAATAATTTCTAATAGCACACTGTCTTTCCTATATACCCAGGTGTCCTCACTGTCTATAATAAGTTTTTGATTAAAATCACACAGCAGCACCTTTGAAAGACTTAAGATGATCTTTCCAGAGCTGGAGAATCTGCTCTGTGCTTTCAATGCTGAGACAGGGAAAGAGAAGTCTAAGGCTAGCAGGAAACAAGGAACATCGGAATGTCTTAGAGAAACCCAGAAGGATCAGAGCTAGAGGTATAGCAGGCGGTGTGTAGCTATGGAAGGGAGTCTGGCCAGGAAGCCAGCAGGGTCAGCTCTCAGGAGAAAAGGCTTATCTGTGAGTGCAAAGTGACATTTATAGTTCAGAAAAATCGGCTGAGATTTGTGGCACAGAGTTTCAGGGTGCTTCCACCATTAGGTATTGGATTATTTCTGATTTTTTTTGGAGAAGAAATAGAGGTTTGCCTCTCAGGAGAGTGTCTGTCTAGGTCCAGGCAAGCATTTAAATGTATGCTGTTGAAGGCGTACTTCTTCACGGCATCTCAATCTTCCAGATGTGTGGATTTGGAATAGCGAGCATCTCTCATGTACTTTCCACTTGGTCAGCTTTTGAGCAGCAGGCCCAGGAGCAATGTCGAAGGACTGGAGGGGAGTTTGTCTTTCTTTAGAAGCACCTAATAGTTATTCATTATTGGTCATTTCCCACAGTAATTGTGTCACTGAATGTCCATGAGCTGCAAAAGACCAGTCAGGGGCTGTGCCCTCTTTAAGGTCTGTTTTGCTAAACCTTTATGTGCTTTGTGAATTTGCCCACAACAAAGACATACACAAATAAATGACATGTTTAGAGTGGAATTTTGATTTGCAAATGGTGGCTTCAGCACCTGGGCTCTTCCATATGCTGGTGCTGAAGCCCAGCTGGTTTGTGACATTGGTTTGTGACATCACTAGTTTATTGGATTTATGCCAAATACATCATCTTTCATGTAAAATCTTAAAAACTCTCCCATCTTTTCTGTCACTAGCAAAGAGGACAAAGGAAGATGCATTTATGTCTGTCTGTCTGTATGTATGTATGCATGTATGTATGTATGTACTGAATGGTTTTATGCCAATTTGACACAAGCTGGAGTTATCACAGAGAAAGGAGCCTCAGTTGAGGAAATGCCTCCATGAGATCCAGTTGTAAGGCATTTTCTCAACTAGTGATCAAGGCAGGAGGGCCCAGCCCATTGTGGGTGGTGCCATCCCTGGGCTGGTAGACCTGGGTTCTATAAGAAAGCAGGCTGAGCAAGGCATGGGAAGTAAGCCAGTAAGTGACATCCCTCCATGGCCTCTGCATCAGCTCCTGCTTCCTGACCTGCTTGAGTTCCAGTCTTGCCTTCCCCTGGTGATGAACAGGGATATGGAAGTGTAAGCTGAATAAACCCTTTCCTCCCCAACTTGCTTCTTGGTCATGACTTTTGTGCAGGAATAGAAACCCTGACTAAGACAGTTTATTTATTTTTTATTTATTTACTATTTTTTTTTTTTTTTGGCAGAACTGAGGATTAAGCCCAGAGCCAAACAGGCTCTCCTGTGCTAGGCAAGTGCTCTACAACTCAAATATAACTCTCGCTCTCTTTTTTAACATGTTATTTTCACTACTCAGGGTGGTCTTGAACTCATTCTGTATATAACTCTGGCAGTTCTCAAACTTTTCAACTTCTCGTCCCAGTCTTTGGAATAGCTGTGGTTATAGGCTTGCAGCCTGACGGTAACACTGGCTGTAAAAGCAGCTGGTCAGGATGGAGACAGTAAATAATTTTCCTCTTCTGAGTTTCAGTTTCTTCCTCTATAAATGCAGGCAATTAACCGTTTTATAGTGTGGCTGTGGAGATTAAAAGGAGACGAAATACAAAGGAAGCTTTGCCCTCTGCCACGGTGTAAGCATCCATTAATGTCAGCTTTCAAATTTGGCTTCTTCCCATGTGGAAACCAAGGTCAATGTTCTCTTAGAACCAGTGAGCCACAAGATTAGATGCATTGGGGAACTCAGTCTGGTGAATTCCTTGCCTTTTATGTTGGACTGTTTTACTAGACAGTCACCCAAGTTTCCTAAATTACCTTCTTGTTCTAACACTTTGGGGAAAGATGACCACGCAAAGCACTATTACTTATGACTTGTTAGAAGCAGGCAGCTGGCAGCAGGCAGGCGCCCTCTGAATCCTCCGAATGGAGCGTGGACCGTTCCCTTCCATTTGGTATTTCCATAGCATCCATGAGAATCGGATACCAGGACAGGCATTCTGCTCAAGACTGTGGCCGGCTCTGTGTTTGTTTAATGATTACTACAGCTTGCTTTGTAATTATGACTGCATGAGCAATCCTGCTTGATCCAGGGAACTTTCAGAAAGTAATGACAGTAATTTACAGCCGTGAGGCTTTTGTGCCGCTGCTTCTGCTCTTGGTCCGGAGCCCGTTTGCTCGCTCTGTTGACTGCTGATGGCCTCATTGTCCACCTGCAAAGTTCTCGCTGTTCCTGATGGAGCACTGTAGTACGGACCGTGAATGAATGAGAAGGCCACGGGAAACAGAAAGCATGTTGGGAAAGGAAGACTGAATCTCAAAGAAATTCCTTTCACTGCTTTCTCATCCCTGTGCCTCCTACATCTGCCCACCCCCAACCCTATCCCTTCTTTCTAGTGAATATAAAAACTCAATACAAGTAAGCCCTTTTAATGTATACCTAGAGCTTTAAACAAACTTGGAGAATTCCTTTAGGCTGCAGGTAAACTCATGAATGCTTCCTTTCAACTGGGTATTTTTAGATAATTAAAAAACTAATTGAAGTAAATTTCCATGCCTTTGGTTACAGATAAGTGAGCCTTATTCATGGTGACAAGCCTCTTTCAAAAGGAAAAAAATAAGGTCCCCTTATGTGGAAACCGTGTTTTTTTGGAGAAAGCCATGAATGATGGGGCGAAGCGAAAACAGCAGTTGCACACCCGGATTCTGTGTATTGCCTTTGAAAGTATGCCACATCCTGAAATGAGACTCTGCTTATGTGTGCCATGGTCTTAAAAGGGGAAAATGAAGATGTTGGTTAAAATCTTCAATAAGCCAGCCCCCAAAGAATTTTCTTTGAAGTTGTTTTATAAGCTTCCTCACTGAAAAACTTTAAGATAAGTTATAACTCTGCTTTGTGCTTTGAAAATAAATTCAGCACATTAGTTGTATTTATGGGTGAAGGTAGTAAATGTCCCAGAATGAATACACAGCCATAATTTACTCAGAGGGAATTGCTACTGCCCATAAACTTTTCCTGAGCCCCTCTCCTGGTTTATGACATCAGCCAGCCCTGAGAATGAATCTCTGCTCTGTGCACCATCAGATCCTGGTGCTATGTAAATTTCCATTGACTGCTTATCAAATAGGATTATTACTTATTGCCTATTTTCTTTGATAATTTTCTGGGAGATTAAATACAGTCTCTGCCACGTAGGGAGGGCTACAACTATCTGAGCTGCATACACAGTTAGATTTGGAAGTTTTTGGGGATCAGTAGTAAATTAACAGGGTAGTTTTTGGCAGTCTTTTGCATTAGGGGTTAATGGATCTTACTGAAAAAAAAAAATCTCAGCCTATGGGAGAACAAATCTGGCATAGAGTCATGACATCATATGTAGGCACATCATAGCCATCCTATGGGGCAGTGACTAAAACATTGTGGAGTATGTTACTGTGTATTCAAGGGATAGGGTTGGCATCTGCATTTAAGGTTTATAGAAAATAAGACAGATGAGTAAAAACAAAACCCAACTGTATTAATGGATAAAATGTTTGATACATGCAAGAGGAAGCTTTTCTTTGAGACCTCATTAATAGTAAAGAAATATGAGGCAGAATTGCCAGTTGGCAAGGTGATCTAAAGTTACAAACAACTCTGAGGCTGAGCCCCCAATACAACAGTGGCAGCCAAGGTCCTCACATCAGGTCCATGCTGGGGAAAACGGTGAGGAAGACCTGTGATTTGGGTCGAGCTCAAGATTCCTCCTTGCATGCAGCAGATGAGTGTCTTCCTTCAATCCCTGTAACAGCTGAAAATGTAGGACTAACATGGAAAATGAAGGGGCCATGAGCCCGCCTACCACAGTGCCCAGGAACCTAAAATTAGGTGTGAGGTAGCTGAGGACCAAAGTCATCTTCAAATGCTTAGGAGATATGATTAAAAGCACCACTGTAGCGCTGCTTGTTTCTAACCTTAAGTCTTCATTTGTGCCAGCAGAATGGCAGGCCAGAGGATATGGAGGCCATTGTTGTGCATCCTACACACACACACACACACACACACACACACACACACACACACACACTCACACACACACACACTCACACACGTGCACATGCCCGATATATTGTATACATTCTTGAGAAGTAAACAATCATTTATTCATTATGAAATACTTTTCATCCTATTTGGGGGGAGATATCTGGCTATAGACTCATAATATACAACTGGGTATTATATATATATAATTTTCCAAAGAAAATCAATGCACATAAATACCTAGTGTGACTTGACCTGTGTCCATTCTTTATTAAAAGTGACAGTTTTTAAATGCAATCTCACCACACACTAATACGACCAACAAGCCCTTATCCTACCAAAAAGTTTTCTAATAATTATAGCAATTTGCCAACAGTTTAAAAATGATTCCAGAAAGCCATGGCTATGAATGGACCATTGGTCTTTGTTAGTTCTGAGTTTCATTTCTGTAGTGGATGTCTTTCTTTTTCTCTTCTTTCTTTTATTTTTGAGAGCAAGGATGATAAGAGTAAATGCTAGTGAAAATGGAGGTAGAGAGGATCTTGGAGGACTTTGGAGAGAGAGAGAGAGCTTGATCAAAAATATTTTATCAAAAAATTAATAATTATTAATCATCAGAAAGGAAAATCAATAAAGTATGACAATTTGATGGGACCACATAAATATGAATGACCAAGTAAAGTTGTAAATTCTCTTAGAAATGTTAACCAGACCCAGAGGCCATCCAGTATTTGTTACCAAATAGCACCTCCCATGGCTCTGATAGAAAGAGAAATGGTAAAATGGTGACACAGAGGCAGAAAGCAGAGCTGTTCCACCACTTTTCTCATTGCTGTGACATTCAGGGCAGGAAGGTTGGTGGAGTGTTACGGAGCCCTTTTTTTTTTTTTTTTTTTTTTTTTTTTTTTACAGGAAGTGATATGATCATTTCACTTTTGAAAGCATGGCATCTGTATGTGTCTGTACAAAGCCTTCATACTATTGGTCCTTTAAACATTCTAACATGGACTGTAAAGGGGACACTGAGGACACCCCCCTCCCACCTCTTTTGGGACTCGTAGGTGTTACAAGCTATAAAGTGGAGCAGACCCTCCCTCACTTAGGGAAGCCATAGAAAGAGCTACTTAATGCTTCGTCTTCTGCTTTCTACAGTTCTGAGCGCTACCAGTCCAGTGGCATCTTCTCCAGTGTGCTTGGTCCTCCTACATCCATATCTGTCTTAGAATTCATATTGCTGTAATAAAACACCATGACCCCAGTAACTTGGGGAAAAAAGTTCGTTTCACCTCATATCTCATATTCCATTATCCAGGGGAGTCAGGCAGAAGCACAAGTGAGGAACATGAAAGTAGGAACTTGTGAAGAGGTCATGGTTGGGTTATCCTTACTGTCATGCTTCTTGTAGCTTGCTTAGCCTGATTTTCTATGACACCCAGGACAAGCAGGCCAGGCTGGTGCTGTATACAGTGAGCTGACCCTCCAACATCAATAATCAATCAAGAAAATGTGCCACAGACTTGCCCACAGGCCAATCAGGAGGTAACATTTTTCAGCTGAGGTTCGGTCTACCAAAATGACCCTAACATATCAAGTTGACATAAAACATTAATAAGCATAATCATCAATCAAGAAAATGCATCAGAATCTTGCCCACTGCTCACTTTAGTGGTGGCATTTTCTCATTCCAGACACTGTCTTAGTTCACCTGTCAAGGTCTCCATAGTGTTTTGATCTCAGCACTGTTTAAAATCAGTCCTAAAGTTCAAAATCTCTTTTGAAACTTATGACAATCTCTTAGCTATACGTCCCCATGTAAAGTAAAAGAGCAAATTACATACCACCACATACAATGATAATAGTATTTTTCAGTCCAAAGAGGATAAGTCATGGCCTAATGAGGAAATACTTGACCAAATCAAGACTGAAACTCAGCAAAGCAATATCCAAATCCTTCAGCTTCCCATTAGAAGTCTTGGTTGGCTCTGCTCTTCTAGCTTTGATGCCTGCAAATGTTTCTCTATCATGGACTAGTTCCACTCCTTGTCTGTAGGTCTCATTGGCAGATGCCTCATGGCTACAGCATCTGTGGCATCTTCAATGTAGCCTAGGCTTTACTTTTATAACTTCATGTAATCAACTTCTATGGCCCCTGTGCAGGGACTTCCCTGACACATACCTGAATTTAAGAGCTCTCCTTAAACATATAGGTAGATTTCATAACCCCTTCACTTTGTATTTTTCATGACACTGACACTTTTGGCTCATCACTTGAGAACTATGGGAGCGATTCTTATTCAAATCACCAGAGTCTATGCCCAAGATAACTAACCTAAGGATGGGGCAGTTTGTTCTGACTCAGAATTTTAGAGTAGTTCCAGTTCTTTAAAAAAAAATTAGATACTTCCTGTACTTATATTTGAAATGCTATCCCCTTTGCCCAACCTGCTCCCATCACCCCCTCTACTTGTCTTCACAAAAGTAATGGTACACTAGCTCCCAATCATCCTCTCCACCTCAGTGCCTTGGCTTCCCATACACTGGGAAAATGTTCCCTCCCTGGACTAAAGGCCTCTTCTCACACTGATGCCAGACACTGCTATTCTCCTCTATATATGCAACTGAAGCCATGGGCCTCTCAATGCATGCTCAATGGTTGGTGTTCTAGTCCATGGGAGTCATGGAGTATTTGGTTGTTCGACAGTGTTGTTCTTCCCATGAGGCTGCTACCCCTTTAGCTCCTTCACCCCCAAAACCCAGTACCATCAGTGATGTCCAAATGCTCAGTCTGATGCTTAGCTGCCGCATGCTCTTAACAGCAGAGAATAAACAATGGTAAGAGCGGGTAGTGGTAAGTCTTCACTTGCCTATAGACCAGGATGCAAAACAGATTGAGCTGGAACCATGGGCAGGTGTAATTTTCAAAGGCTTGCTCTTAAGGACCAACTTTCATGAAACAGCACCTTCTCCTAAAGACTTCATAGTCTTCAAAATTGCCTTCTACAGTGGAAATCAATAACTTATAACAAAAGCCTCTGGGAATTGCAATAAATTCAACCCACAATAGCAACTAAAATTATAAATGATTTCTACGAAAAATTGTATGCAATAAGCTTAAGTACCTAAGATTTTAAAAAAGAATATTATAGGTAACATTCACTTTTAAAGGTCCAAAACAGTAAGACAAACATATACTATTTAAAAACTTAAGAAGATTGATACACATTGCTATTATTGATAATATAAATTCATTTTCCTGGAATCACCATGCCATTTTATATTAGATTAAATTTCCAGAGGAAAGAATTTACAGAAAGTCATCTGCAAACTCAATTAATCCAGTTAGAGTTTTGTTGCTATCAAAATTTAATGAAAAATTGTATAAAAATTCCTTTGGTTGCTGAAATGCTTTATATCTTTTTTTTTCTAAATGATGTTTGTAGTTAATCTCATTTTAAAGATGTTCTTTAAAGCTAAGTCTACTAGCATACTTTTAATAGCATTTAGTTAAAAAGAACCTTATGTCCAAAATATATTCAATGTTTTTCTCACAATGAGTATCAAGCTTTGGGGAAATGGAATTGAAGGCAAATGAGAACTGAGTTAAAGTTGCCACATGTGAGGCAAGTCTGTTCCACAGAATTACCAAAACATAATAAAAAGTATTGTAATTATATAAGCATAGAGAAAATAAAATTGCAGAAAATGGTTTTGAACTATGGACTATAATATATAAACGTGAAACCATCACCAGAATGAGAGTATTGCTGTGTAGAGACATAATTATGTATTAACTCTATTCCATGAATAAATGAACATAATATTAAGGAGGATCAGGAACATAAAAGAATTTGTGAGAGTGACTACTTAGAAATATTTAGGGCTTGCAAGTGTTCACATGAGCGTTCTTCTCTAGCTAAGCAGAATTTGAAAGGAGCATGGGTCATGGAAGCTCAGTATGTGTTCTAGAGTTCAAAGACTGTACTTGGTACCTCTCAGCACCAGTGAATGCTACAACTGGAAAAGGCGAGGAGGACTCAAAAGCCCACATCTAATCAAGAGGCTACTTGCAGTTGATACCTAATGGTGAAGAAAAATCATTTTCCCCTCAATGGAATGTCACTGAGTATATCAACCACACTTCAGGGTATGGCCCATGACAATAAAAATCAGATGTCATAGTTTTTGGGTTTTTTTTTGTTTGTTTTGTTTTTTGTTTTTGTTTTGTTTTGTGTGTGTGTGTGTGCTTGTCTTGTTTGTTTGCTTTTGGGGTAGGTTTTTGGGGGGATACTTTTTGTCTTACTGGGTTTTCTTTGTGGATAATTTTTGATTTTTTGTTTTGTTTCTTTTTTCTTGCGATGAGATAGATTGAGAGACAGGGATTGAGTGAGGGAGGGAGGAAGGGAGAGGGAGAGATGAAGTGGAGAATAGAGGGAGGATCTAGGAGGAATTACAAAAAACATGATCAAAATACATGAAAAATACTGTAATTAAAAACAGAGTTTCCCGATCAGGATGGTGCACCAAGGATTCACTGAGACAGAAGAGGTCAGAAAAGCTTTACATTCAAAGAACGCAAGCTTGGTGTTGTAAGCCTAGCACCATAATCAAGGCCTATCTATGAGAAGCCACATGTGTACAAAATAGAGTTTTCACATATAAACTCTCAATATTTGTGGACTATTTACTGGACTATTATGGAGTTACTGGAAATATTGCATTTAATCTAAAGATGTCTAGCTAAGGATACAACCTTACACTATTATAACCGAATATTATTGGAGCCTTTTCATTTACCACAACAAATGTAACCTTTGTTTTAGAGTAAAATTTGAAGTACTAAGGGAACTTACTAGTGGGAGGAAAAGAGCTCACAAAGACATAGAGATTTTAGAAATTCTTAGAAAAGCCAGAGGCTGTGAGCTCAAATGCATGAGAGAAGGGACAAAAAAAAAAAAAAAAAAAAAAAAAAAAAAAAAAAAAAAAGAGTGATTCTAAAGTTTCAGCAGCATATAGTAAAGTTTTCAAAGGGAGAGGGGGATGAAGCAACCAAAGAAAGAATTTAAAAATTGATAAGTACGAGAATAAATCAATGAAGTACTATCTTCAGAGTTAAATTTCTGCCTCTCATAGTTTTTATGCCGGAGAAATAATTCAAATAGCTCCAAATAGAAGGGGTTCACAAACTTATTTATCCTGACTCCTAGTCTAAAAAAGTTAGTGAAAAACAATAAGGAGAAAATTTGTGATAAATCCAGAAAGCAACATAAAAGTTTTCCAATGAAAAGCAGTGGAAAATTCAATGAGGATAATTAATTTTTATGTTGAGTTTTCCTGAATATATTATTATTATTATTATTATTATTATTATTATTATTGTTATTATTTTACACTAAGATTTTATTTGCCCCCCTATCCACCCTCCTACTGTTCCACATCTTATACCCCTTCCCCACACCCCATTTCTCTATGAAGATGTCCCTACCTCACCCATCGAGCCAGAACTCTAAACTCCTTGGGGCCTCTAGTCTCTTGAGGGTTAGATTCATCTTCTCTGACTGAGCCCAGGCCTGAGAGTCCCCTGCTGTATATGTGTTAGGGGACTCATATCAGCTGGTGTATGCTGCCTGGTTGGTGATCCAGTGTCTGAGAGATCTCAGGGGTCCAAGTTAAATAAGACTGCTGGTCCTCTTGCAGGGTGACCCACTTCCTCAGTTTCCTCCAGCTTTTCCCTAATTCAACCACAGGGCAGCAGCTTCTGTTGGATGGTTGGGTGTAAATATCTGTATGTGACTATTGTTGGGTCTTTTAGAGGGCAGTCATGATAGGGCTCTTTTGGTGAATTATCTATAGCCTCAGTAATGGTGTGAGGCCTTGGGGCCTCCCTCTGAAATGGATCCCCTTTTTGGCCGTTCCCTGAACCTTCTTTTCCTCAGGCTCATCTCCATTTCTATCCCTGCAGTTTTTTTCAAATAGGAACAATTATGGGTCAGAGTTTTGACTGTGGGATAGCAATCTCATCCCTCACTTGATGCCCTGTCTTTCTGCTGGAGGTGGGCTCTTCCTGTTCCCTCTCTCCATTATAGGGCATTATATCTAGGGTCCCCCCTTTGAGTCCTGAGGGTCTTTTACCTCCCAGGTTTCTGGTACATTCTAGAGGGTCCTCCCAATATCCCATCTCCTAAGGTTGCCTGTTTCCATTCTTTCTGCTGACCCTTAAGGATTCAGACCCTTTCCCCTACCTAATAACATATCATGTATCCCTCTTCCCAGCCCCATTTCCTGCCCAAGTCCCTCCCTCCCCACTTGTAGTTGCTTTCTTCTCTTTCCCAAGTGAAACTGAGCCAACCTCACTTGGGTCCTTCAGCTTGTTGACCTTTTTGAGCTCTATGGACTGTATCTTGAGTATTCTGTACTTTTTCTTTCTTTCTAATATTCACTTAGTGAGGAATATCCTCTTCATGTCCTTTTGGGTCTGAGTTACCTCATTCAGGACAATATTTTCTAGTTCCATCCATTTGCCTGCAAAACTCCGGATGTCCTCATTCTTAATGACTGAGTAGTATTCCATTGTGTAAATGAACCACATTTTCTGTATCCATTCTTCTGTCATGGGACATCTAGGTGGTTTCCATCTTCTGGCTTTCACAAATAAGGCTGCTGTGAACATAGCAAAACATGTGCCCCCGTGGCCTGGTGGGGCATCTTTTGGGTATATTGCCAAGAGTGGTATTGCTGGGTCTTTAGGTAGATTTATTTCCAATTTTCTGAGAAACCTCCAAACTGGTTTCCAGAGTGCTTGTACCAGTTTGCAATCCTACCAACAATGGATGAGTGTTCCTCTTTCTCCACATCCTCCTTAACATGTGTTGTTACCTAAGGTTTTAATCTTAACCATTCTGATTGGTTTATGGTGGAATCTTGGTCATTTTAGTTTGAATTTCTTTGATCACTAAGGACATTGAACATTTCTTTAGGTGCTTCTCAGCCATTTGAGATTCATCTGTTAAGAATTCTCGGTTTAGTCCTATACCCGATTCTTTGATTGGGTTGGTTTGATTTTTTTATTTTTTTTATTTTTTTGTGGGTTAGCTACTTGAGTTCTTAATATATTTTGGATATTATCCCTCTGTCAGATATGGGGTTAGTGAAGATTTTTTTTTTTCAGAATCTGTAGGTTACTGATTTGTCTTATTGACTATGTCTTTTGTCATACAAGAAGCCAATTTCCAGTTTTATGAGGTCCCATTTATTAATTCTTGATCTTATAGCATGAACCATTGGAGTTTTTTTTTTTTTTTTTTTTTTTTTTTTTTTTTTTTTTTTTTTTTTAATTTCTTTCTGTGCCAATGAGTTCAAGGCTCTTTCCCAATTTCTCTTCTATTAGATTGAGTGTATCTGGTTTTATGTTTAGGGTTTTGATCCACTTGGACTTGTGCTTTGTCCAAGGTGACAAATATGGGTCTATTTTTAGTTTTCTATATACAGACAGCCGGTTAGACCAGCACCATTTATTAAAGTTGCTTTCTTTTTTCCACTGTATATTTTTGGCTTTTTTGTCAAAGATCAAATTGCCTAAGTGCGTGGTTTAATTACTGGTTTTCAGTTCTATTCCATTGATCAACCTGTCTGTCTCTGTCTCTGTTCCAGTACCAGGCAGTTTTTGTCACTATTGCTTTGTAGTAGAGCTTGAGGTCAGGGATGGTGATCCCCCAGCTGTTCTTTAATTGTTAAGAGTTGCTTTCACTATTCTGGATTCTTTGCCTTTTCAGATAAATTTGAGAATGTTTTTTCCATGTCTTTGAAGAATTGTGTTGGGATTCTGATGGGGATTGCATTGAAACTGTAGATTTCCTTTGGTAGGATGGTCATTTTTATGTTAATTTTTTCAATACATGAGCATGGGAGATCTCTCTATTTTCTGAGATCTTCTTCAATTTCTTTCTTGAGAGACATAAAGCTATTACCATACAGATCTTTCACTTGTTTCGTTAGAGTTACCCCCAAGATATTTTATATTATTTATGGCTATTGTAAATGGACTTGTTTCCCTAATTTCTTTCACAGCCTGTTTATTACTTGTATAAAGGAAGGCTGTTGATTTATTTAATTTTATACCCAACCACTTTGATGAAGTTGTTTATCAGCTTGAGAAGTTCTCTGGTAGAATTGTTGGGGTCCCTTAACTATACTATTATATCACCTGCAAATAGTGATATCTTTGTTTCTTCTTTGCCAATTTGTATTTCCTTGATCTATTTTTGTTGTCTTATTGTTCATTGAGACATTTAAAAAGAGACTGAGCAACTGGGTGTGTTATAAATCAGTACTTGGGAGGTTGTAGCAGGGTGATCAGGGTTATCATGAGCAGAAATGGAGCCCACAGAGATTTTAGACTCTGAAGACCAGCATGTGTTACAGATCTAACTTTTATTATTCAGTACAAAAACTTACATACAACTTTTCAGTCAATAAGAGTGTAGTTACATAATGAAGAACTAAACAGGGGGTAGGGATTACATGTTGCCTAGCTCTCCTATTTAATCTAATTTGCTTGCCTCTGACTCCGTAAGGGAGGGTGTCAATCCCCTGGGGGTGATTCTCTGAAGGCAGAGACAAAGTCCATTGCCCTGGGCACCTGCCCTTAATTCTGTCTTACTAATTTGCACCTTAGATCTTTTGGGGTGTTTACTGCTGGATGAATACTCAGTCTCAAGAAACCATGGTGTTTTGCACTCTATCCTACTTTTTCTTCCATTAGGTTCACACCCACACCTACGCAAGGCTCATGTGGGTTTTTGTTTTCTCCATATCTGTTGTTTTAAAGGGCTGCTAGGGAGCTATCTTTTTGTTAAGAGACATTTTGAAGAAACAGATTTGATTTGTATATGAGGCCTGAGAAAGATTTTATATGATCACATGTATGTAAGCCAAGCATATGTAATAGTTTACAATATCTAAGAGATTGTAAATCATCCTGAGAAATTCTAACTCTTATGAGCAGCAGGGGTGCCTGGATGATTGACCAGCCTGAGAGGAGGTCCTGCACCACAGTATCTGTTGGAGCATGATGACAACAAGAAATGTTGTCATGAGCAAGCTTCACTGATCACAATGAGCACAAAGAATCAGGTTCTATTCAAGTAAATATCCTCAGTCTTTGTGTATGGCATTTTCAAGATGCTTGCTTGGCTGACTTTCCTTACTCAGGATGATGACTAGTGAGTAATGCCTTCCCTTCTACTGACCATTCCTTTCTTGAGTGATTGTGAGTGTGATGGATGTGTGTGTATGTGTGTGTGTGTGTGTGTGTGTGTGCGTGTGTGTGTGTGTGTGTGTGTGGTAGATGATGCTAAGCTCAAATGATGTAAAATCAACAAGAACATTTATTTATGTTGGAAAGGAAAACTGTCAAAATTTATAGTGATTATGGTCATTGGATTATAAAGGTCAAGAAAATAAACTGTAATTTATAGAATTAGTGAACTTATGTAAATCTCTAAGAAAACTATTAACATTGCTTTCTATGCATGGTGGTAAAATTTTAAGATAATAAGAAAGAAAAATGCTGTCTAAAGCAGAAAAATAAAAATGATAAATATTTTGAGAAATAAACCTTATAAATATATTTAGGAATAATCTGGAAAGATATGAACCTTATTTAAATATATAAAATAAACTGTGAATTAATAAATAGAACAATAGAAAAGCCCGACCTGAAGAGAATTATTGGACAACTTGATTAACATCAGTTGAATTTTGGAACATACAACATCAGAATGTACATTTCTCTTTATAGTCATCTGAAATCACAAAATGGACCAAATTCTCCCCAAGGCAAGTCTTAATTTATTTATAAGTACTGAAATCATAAAGGATTCTCTAACCACAAGGGTATCCATTGAAAAAGACACATATATTTTGAAGAAGCCCAAGGAATTGGAAACTAAATGGTGTACTTTTAAACTGGCTATGGGTCAAAGACTCCAAGGAAATCAGAAAGCATTTGCAGTGGGGCAAAAACTGTACAGAATTAATGGGATGTAACTAAAATGCACTTAGGAGGAAATCAGCATCCTTAAAGATCTCTCTTATACAAGATTGGTTTGAAATCAATAACTTTAAATTTAAAATACATGATTTAGAAAGTAACTTAACTAAAATGCAGAGAGATGAAAGGATATAAAAACCAAAGATCTGCAAAACTGAAACAGAAACCAAAAAGAAAAGTCAAATAAATAAAAGTGATTTTGAAAAACAACAGCTGGCACACAGACTTCTGGGAGGAAATGTTACCACAAGGCATTCAAACACTTAAGAAACAGTTAAAAAATAATATTAATGCATAAATAACTTAGACAAAATAATAAGTTCTGTACCAACAAAAATGATTAATTAGCTCATCAATTTAATGACCTTTCTCTGAAAGTAAATTGTAGTTTAAATCTCTGTTATGAAAAAAGTGTAGTCAGATATTTTATCAATAACTTCTACCATAAGTTAAGAAATAACTAATACCAGTTTTATCCAAATTCTTGCAGGGCCATTTCCATACTCATGATGGAGCACTGCCAAACCCAAATAAACAAAAACCCAAATGGAAAAAATGTAAATAATGGTTCAAGAGGAACAGAACTGTATACAGAAGGAGTCAGCTATATCATAACGACGAGGTATTTATTCCAAGAATATGTGGTTGGTTTAACATTTGAAACAAACAAACAAAAAAAAAACCAAACAAACATGCAACTCATGATATGAGCAAATTAAAACAAGAATTCTTAAATTTTGAACAAATCCATAATACATATTTGATTAAAAAATTCTCAATGATCTAGGAATGGGAATTACTTGATAAAGGATTTCAGGGAGAAACCCACATCTCCACATATACTTAAAGGTAGAAAACAAATATTCCTCCCATGATAGGAATCAAAGAAAGATGTTCATTTTTCCTTTTCTCCCTTATTTTGGCCAAATAAGTAGACAATAAAGAAACAATTAAATAAACAAACAAATAAATAAATGGCATCTCAAAGAGGTAACAATTATGTGGGAAATTGTACAAAAGCTAAGAAGGAAAGCAAAGTTATAGGTAAGATGACCAAGAGACAATATTAAATTTATATATGCTAATAATAAATTAAAATGAGACTATTAAATATAGTAGTATCAAACCATGAAATATAGCATTAAATATTACACATATGAAATTGCTATATATTGGAACCTAACCATGCTGAATAAAATTTAAAAGTTATAGTTAAGTGATATATGGAGCTCATTACTGGGAAAATCCAATAGTTGTAGTAGGTCATATCTTTTCTGATTGAACTACAGAGTCAATATAATTTCAGTCAAGGTAACAGCAACCTCCTTTGTAGAATATCCAAGTTGCTTCAAAACCTAGTTTGGAAGTGGAAAAAATAGAGATTAGCAAAAACTAGTGTCAAACAATAGGGATAACAACAACAAAACACTTTAAAAAGGTGTAAGATATCTGAGGCTTAATATTATTTGATTTCACTACTTAAGAAGTAAGAGGACTCAAGACAATGCAGCATAAGCATAAAGATACAAGAGGATATAACTTTATAAAAATATGTAAAAACTCTAGAAATCAACGATTATATGAATAATCTTTTGGATAACTCACACAGCATAGCTCATAACCTCTTGTAACTACAGCTCCGGGAAGTAGACACAACACCCAACAAACTGTAAGACTATGTACAAATAAACATATGAACACAACTTAACATCATTAGCATAAATGGAATAAAAATTAAGACCACTGCCACCACATAGAGATGGCTGAGAAATTAGAGTGATTCTTGATCCTTCAGAGTCTCTAGTTTGGTTCCTAGCTCCCACATTTAGGTGTTTACAACCACTTACAACTCTGACTCCAGCGGATTCCCCACCCCTCTCTAGTCTACATGCCTACCCCCTAGCTCATATGTGTATGTACATAAAAATGAAAGAGGGTTTTAAAGGCAATGGTGTTATATCACTGTGCTTATTACAATAACCAAAGAAATAAATCCACACTGAAATTCATAGCTCCAAGGCTGGAGAGAGTACAAAGCTCCGAAGATCTAGGGACTTTGCTCTGCTGTTGTCATGAAGGCCAACCACAGAGGGCTTTAGCAGCTTTATTTAAAAATATTTTTTGTTTGCCTTTTGAATTTTCTGTGTATCCATGTCTGGGCAGAAACTCAGAGCTGACATAAGCCAGAAAGCTCAGAAGTGCTTGGCCTAAATCTCACTATATAGACCAGGTTGGTCTTGAACTCATGGGTGATTGTACTGGCTGGTTTTATGTCAACTTGACATGAGCTGGAGTTATCACAGAGAAAGGAGCCTCAGTTGAGGAAATGTCTCCATGAGATCCAGCTGATAAGTGTAAGCTGAATAAACCCTTTCTTCCCCAACTTGCTTCTTGGTCATGATGTTTTGTACAGGAATAGAAACCCTGACTAAGGCAGTGATCCTTCTGCCTTTGCCTTTTTTGTTGTCTTTAGAGTTTTATTGCTGTGAAAAGACACCATGACCATGGCAGCCTCAAAAAGGCAAAATATTTTAATTGGGGCTGGTTTACAGTTTTAGAGAATTAATCTATTATCAGCATACAGGGAAGCATGGCTGCATGCAGGCAGCTATGGTGATGGAGAAGGAACTGAGAGTTCTAAATTTGGATAGGCAGACAACCAGAAAGGGGAGACACTGGTACTGGCTTGAGCATCCAAGACCTCAAAGCCTGCTCTCAGTGACACACTTACTCCAACAAGGCCACTCTCTATGGGCCTATAGAGGTCATTATTATTCAAACTACCACACTGGCTTTTGATAACCAGTTTGGCCTTTTATAAGCGATGAGATACATTTGTAACATTTATTATTGTTATGGTTAATCTCTACTGTAAGATGAAGTGAGCTTAGAATTGCTTAGGCAATATACTTTTGGACTTGTCTGTGGAGACTTTTCTAGAAGGGAAAAACCCACTGTTAGCTTTAGCTGTTAGGTTGTCACAAACGGAGATTCACCTGGGAGGAATGAACTTCTTCTGAAGAACCTTTCACAATCAGACGAGCCTGTGGGCATGTTTGCTGGACATTTCCTTAATTGCTGATGTATGAAAAAGGCCCAGTTCACCGTGGGTGGTGCATTCCCTAGGCAGGTATGCCTGGACTGTATAAGAAGGTAGATGAGTAAGCCAAAGTGAACAAAGCATTGCAAAAGGTCTTCCCATAGTCTGCTTCTGTTCCTGTCTTCAGGTTGGTTCCTTGGTCTCTCCCACCCTATAATCTTACTGCCAAATAAACTGTTTTCAGTCATAGTGTTTATCACATCAATAGAAGCAAACTAAGACATGTATGTCATGCACTAGAGTTCTGGAATGAACAAACCACTGGGGAGGAGGAGAAAGTGATCTGACTCCCAGCCTTCATCACCTTGTCTGCCTTTTGGTTGTGGATATGATGTGGTCAGAGAGCTGCCTGTTATCCTGGCCATAATGGTTTGCATCTTTTCAAATTGTAAGCTAAAGCGAATCCCTACTTTTACAAGTTGCTTCTGTCATGTATTTGTTGCTGGAATGAGAAAAAAAAATAATATGCATAGTTCCAGATACACAAGTAGCAGAGGATGGCCTTCCCAGACAGCAATGGGGAGAGGCTTTATGCCCCAGCATAGGGCGATGCTGGAGCAGTGGGGTGGGGAGAGTGTGGGTGGTTGGGGGAGCACTCTCATTCAGGCAGTGGAGGTTGGTGAAGGGGGTAACTGGGAAGTGGGATATCATTTGAGATGCAAATGAATGGAATAATTAATCAAAAATAAAAATACATTTATGATTAATAAAACATATTTACTCCAATGTAATGTAGAGAATTAACACATTAAGGATATCACTTATTATTGCTCAACCTTAAATCTATCCAGATGCCCTTCAGCTGGTAAATGGTTAAACAAATGGGCATCCTGTGTACAATAGAGCATCACTGAGCACTGGAAGTTGCCGGCTGTTGGTACCTCCAGCTGAAGGGAAAACTGAACACATTGTGCTGAGAGATTTAGGAGGTTATGCAATAATTACCTAAGCTTTAGAACTTCAGAAAAGACACTAACAGAATTTAAGGTGGCAGCTATGCTTATGTCCTTGTATAGATTGTCATGTAGCTGTGCATCTATTAAAATGTCAAACTATAGTTTGTAAATAGGTACAGCTTCTACTTTTCAATCAAATAAAATCAGTCTTTGCCAGACTCTGGCACTGGAGCAGGGTCTGGGTGTGAAGGGACACGGAGAGATTTGGTGAGGTTTAGACGAGGGATCATCGAGTCACGACTGTAGCAGTTGTGCCAGAACGACATGCCTTCCTCAGAACTTGTTCACTAACCGGTGACAGTTTTCTATAAATATCAATCAACTTGACTTCCAACCAAAACTTAAAAGAAAAGTTTGACTAGAAATCAGCTTGTACTAATGTTTCTTTTTAAGGAAGAAATAGCTTCTCAAGCAAGATACAAACCGAAAAGTCATTTTATGGGACTAGAATATCTGAATACATGAAAATGTCAATTGTGTTTGGCAAAATGTATTCATCATAAGGCCGAGATTTTTATTATACTTAAAAGATATTTATGATATGCTCAGCAATAGTCCTACACATTAAGTAGAATAATCCCAATTACACAGCTGAAAATATGCCCATAAACATGCATCTCAGTGGACTCATGTGCTTGATAGACACAAGTTCCCGAGGCTGCAGGGAAGGTAGACACCCTCATATAGTCTTAGAGAAAGTGAAAATGTCCCAATTACTTGCAAAGACAATTACATTGTCTCTTTCAGAAATTGCCTTTAACCTCACAAGTCCATGATGAACTTCTTGCCTTGTAGACAGTTTTGTATAATTGCACCTTATTTTTAAAAAATTGAGAAATTTCAAAATGAACTAAATAACCATCAAATAGTTGAATTCTATAAATAACTTCTTACTATACTAGTTAGCCAACTAAAAATAATCATGTTGTCTATCAAGTGGAAATCTCTGCAAGTCACTTTAACAGAATAAATTATATTTTTTAACATGTGGGGTTTCTCATTTATATAAAAACACTTGCAAGAGCGTATAAAGGAGGGAATGAAGTTATGAAAAGGTACGGGAAAAGTGATGTAATTATACTTCCATTAAAATTAATAAGAGAACAAACATAGCCCATGTGTATACTTTCATCTAATGAAAATGATGATTGCCAGACATAAAGACGATCACTACTTATGAAGGTGGGTGCCTGCCCGGGAAACTTAGAGTTTAGTCTTTGTGTTTGTGTTAAAGAATGCAATTATTACCATGTTTCACATTCATTGTTTGAATCCTTGCACTGAAAGTATTTATGAATTGTGAGATCTGAAGAAAGGGAACAGAAAACTCGTGTTCAAAGTGCAGTGTGTTGTCATAGGTGTCATGACTTATTAGCAGCCGTGTCTGCTTCTAGCAGGCTGCCAGTCACTAGTGTGTGTTGAACATAGTGCATTTCTCTAGTGATTATTTTTTTCCTCCTTCGTCTTCAGCCTCTACTGGGTGACTCAGGCTTTCTCGCTGCGACCTGCGTTCAGTGCAGAGTTGTGTATGTAGCTTCTGTTACGATGACGTGGAAGCATGGCACTCGACTTGAGTACATGGGTTTTCCTTTTTCCATCAGTGTGAAAGAAGAGCACGTTTGACATGCTCCTACACATAGCTGCTCACAGTCAGCTGCTGGCAGGAGAATTTGCAGCACTTTGCCTGTCAGTGTTTTTCTTCTTGAGTGTCAGTCACTGAGGGGTTCGGCTTCTGTCTGATGGTAAGGCTTCCCTACTAATATCCTTCACCCCTCTGCTCTGCTCAGAAATGTTCTCCTGTCAGTCATTCGTCTCCTCCTTTCGCTGAAGGGTGATGTTATTAAACAACCCGCCTTAGGCCCCAGAACTGATCAGTTTTAACAGTAGCCAGAAATACTGATTTCTAGTTCTGTACTTAGATCAATAAGTCTTGCTACTTTTAAAGGTAACGTTTTGCTTTTGCAGATGTAAGTCCAGTTTGGGAACTGTGGGACACTCTTCTAGTTCCAGCATGAGGTGCTGTTTGCCCGTTCTTATAAGAACTACCGAGGGATAGAGGGATCTTTTGACTTTAGGACACTTAATCTGTTAACACTGAAACAGTTGGTAGCATGAGGGTAGACATTGCGGTCCCATTACTCTTCCAAGCGTGACTCCACCTAGTGGCAGTCATGTGTAGCTGAGTGGTTTGCTTTGTTCTTGAGATGTGGAAGTATTGTTTCTAAGAACTGCAGTAATCCACACTGCCCAGATACCACTCTCCCTTTCTTTGCTCTGCGAAACAAAGCATTGCTTGAGCCAAAGCAATAGAAACTCAGTTACCTACGTAATGACATATGACTTGACAATGATTATGATCTGACACTGAAATTTGGATTTGTGATAAGGCTCCTATGCTGGGCCACCACTCGCCACAGAAGCCTGCTAAAAGAGTAACCTTTGCTAGTCTATGCTATTACAATGTTATAATGACCATTAAAAGCTAAAGAGCATTTTATTTTCCTGAAGATGTATTTTTTTTCTGTATTGCTATAATAGGAAGCTGCTTTTTAAAATATACTTTGTGTAAGCTTCTATTTAATGTGATACTTTGTATTTCAATTTCATGATATTTAAGTACCATAACTAGGATTTTCATATTAAGGAATAAAATTAATCAATGTATTAGCATATATCTTTTAAACATTAAGCTTCTGTCTTTCAATTTTTATGTGCTTCATGTTTTCTTTTTTTCCCCCTAACTGGTGTTAATGAAAAGAGCTGTTGGCTATTAAATGTCTGCCTTGTAATGTTACTACTTAAGTTTCAGCGTACATCATTTGGTTCCATCTGTAGAGCAACCGTGCATGAAAGATGAGAGACTGAAGCTCAGAGAGGTTAAGTGTTTAGGGGCCCAAAGAAGAAATACAGCTTGAAATAGGAATGGCATTAACATAAGGGAAGCCCAGTGGACTCCAGACAGGGAAGTATGCCTGCTCTACTGTGGAAAACATTGTTGAGAGAGCCTATAGAGGAGGGAGAAGGAAGAGCTGCAGATGGTCACAAAGGAACCAGGTGACCTTCAAAGGACTCTTAGGATAAGGAAAGGACAGGTGTGCTAAGTTAAAGTGAGACAGGCTCTGGGACCTTCACTAGAGATGGCAAGTACAGACAACTTCAGTTTTACAATCATCATAAAGATAGCGACAGGAAGAGATGGTATAGGACACACTTTTTATTTGTCTATTTTAATTTGGCACAAGAGTAATAACAGTGTGAGTACATATTCAAAATGGCCCATCCACGGGCTGCGGGGGGGGGGGGGTCCCTACTAGTGGACTTGAGAGGAGGAAGTGCAGGTAGAGCCATGTCCATGGAAGTTGAGAAGAGGGATGTGCTTACCTTGTAGAGACTCATAAATTTTTCTTCTCATTCACAATCTCTTTTCGCCCCCCATACAAATATTTTTTGAGACATTAGGCATGTAGATATATAAAAATCAATACACAAATCCAACAGTTATTGATAATAAATCATATAGAAATTTATTTTAAAACAATTCCCTAGAATGCATGTAGTTTTAGCACTTACTAATGAGAAGATAAAATTTATATACTAACTTGAAGAATACATATATATTTTTATTTTTACACAGTGTGTGGAGAGCAAATGAAGTCCATGGTTAATGTGTATCATCAGAAGGAGCATCACATGCCAAGGATTCCTCTGGCTTAGACTCATAGGAATGGTAAGGCTAGGGTCAGGTTCAGAGAACTCAATCAATGTAGTTCTAGCTTTTCTGTATGTTTACCTGTCATTTCTTTATTTCCCATTTCCCCAGTTAGATTAATGTCAAACCTGTACAGATCAAGAATTAAATGTTTGCTACATATTTGATACAGCAGGATGAAAAGCACCTTCAACATTTTTCGGAGTTGTTTGATATTTATAATCAGCAAAGCTGAGAATGTCACTTCATATCGATAGCTAGAGCAAATAGCAAAAATGTTTCAGAGTTATTCAGGAATTCTATTCTACTCTCTAGACAAAATTCATTGACTCCTTATTTATTAACTGAGACCTAAGTCTAAATCTCAACTTGTAATTTAAAGAGTTAAACATCCTACCACAACATTACCCAATGATATACTAGATTGTGATACTTATACTCTAAGGAATGTTGGCACAAAATTATTCATTTGACTTTTAATAGTTAGATGATTAAGTTTTCATAAGAGCAGAAAACTCTGTATGTACAATATAAAACACTGTGACCAAAACATATAATAGTGCTGAGGAGTTGCAGGCAAGCATTTGTTGGTGTTGCTTGATGTGACAGCATGCACATTCCAAAAGACACATGTGTGTTCAGGAACAAGGCTGCCTATGCATGCTGAATACATCACAGGAAGTTCATAACAAGTCATACAAGACAGCCTGGGCGAATTCTTCCAGAGACACCTCTGATTTATCATGTGTCTTATTTTCAGTTAAGTCTGGGCGTTCCTATGTTTATAAAAAAGTTTTATTGTTGCCAGAATTTTCAAAAAGCTCACACCCCATTAAGTAAGCAGGTTGCAAATCACAATTTGGCTGTGGTCTGTTGGAGTAAGAGGTTATGGCCTTCATTAGGAGCTTAGAAAAATCTCATCTAATTTACTCTAGATAGCTTCTCCACTGAGCATTATCAGGAATGCTGAGCAAGGGCTTACAAATATATGAAAATGCGAAGGAGCCTTGTGTAGCTCTGCTCCCTTAGCAATAGAAAAAGCAAACCCACTGGGCAAGCAGATGGGCAAGGGGCTGCTAAGAGTGGCAAGAAAAGATCTGAGAACATGGTTCTGAACCTGCTTAGCACATGTAGACAAAGGTTCTGGCCACAGACAATGAACTCTGAGCACTCAGATGGCCTGGGTTCCTGAGGTAGGTTTTTAAAAAGAGAGAGAGAGTAGCTTGTCATCAGTAACACAGGCTAAATATGCGCAGTCTCCAGATATTGAGGTTCAAGAACTGTCAGAGATATGATATCTTCTCTAACAGTTCATTAGAGCCAGATGATGAGACATGAACTAGGTAGTACAGGAAGTTTAAGGGGAAACCTCAGACTTAAAAAAATGTTGCTATATTACTGTGAATTCCAGATATCATCCTGTTAGGTTTTCAGATTCTGGAGCAAGGTGGAGGGTGGGAATAGAACAGGAAAGAGATGTACAAACTGTTTGAGATAAAGACTCTGGCCTAACTGGGAACTGAGAACAAATGAGGAAGAGGGTCAGGAAGGTTCAGTGTGAAGCCTCCTGGGATGCCTGGACAGGAGAATCCATGACTTTGGTGTAAGAATTCTCAGTCCACAGGGATAACTTATGGTTTCTGTCAGAGCTAGAACATAGGTCTAGCACTTGACCTTTGTTAAAATGGAAGCCCAGTGATTAAGTGTAGGAAGAAATACTCAACTTCAATCAGGTTTGCAATTAAGATAAGTTGAGTCCTACAGCTGGTTCCTCTTGATTCCAGCAGACCCATAAAAGTAACAATGTTGATAATATTAGATATTCAAGAATACAGGATGATATGGGGCTTTTTTATGGCCCTGTGATAAGCAATAAACTGTTGTTACCATTGCTACAGAGGAGTCATATGCTAGTGATTTAAAACTATCTATGTGAAATATAGACTTAGTAAGTGTATATACAAGCTTCTCCTTCTCTGTCTCATACACACAGACACACACACACACACACACACACACAGACACACACACACACACACTCACACACACACACACACACACAGAAAGAGAGAGAGAGAGAGAGAGAGAGAGAGAGAGAGAGAGAGAGAGAGAGAGACATCTCAATATGTATATAATCATGAACGTATACAGGGTATTTGTGTAGAAGAGGAGTGTCAGTAGGATTGGTGGGCAGAAGAGTTCAAAAGAAGATGAATATAAATGAAGTACATGAGATACATCTATAAAAATTGCATAAGCATACCCATCATTTTGAAGAAAACACTTATCCTTATAAACACTTGCTGGCCCAGCTCTTCTGTTCTTGGAGTATCTAGGCACTGTTGCACACTGGGCCAGAGAAGAAGGAATCAAGATTATAAGCTCATCTGGGCAGATAGGTTTCCAGAATCTAGGCCAATTTGAGTGCCTAGAGAAACATCTTTCTCTGATATGGTTTTTAGTGAAATAACTCTTCTTTATTGGGGTAACAACAGCTGTATAAACCTTGGAGTGTGGGTAGGGAGTGTTCAGTGTGAGTGTCTATTATTGGTTGGTGCTAAGGTGCTGGGAGAGATTCGTTTGCACAAAGAGGGATTCCAGGTGCTTGATGGATATATCCTTATGAGAAGAGGTGAAGTTAAACCCATAATTTGACCACCAGGCTGCTACATGACTTTCTCAAGAGTATCAGATGTAGGTAGTTCAGGCTACATGCATTAGGACATGCAGACCCAAGGCAAGGAGGAAGCTATTCCTAATCTTGCCTGTTTGAGGACATTTTTAGGGTTTGGACAAGTTTCAACCTCCCTCTTGCCCAGGAGTGGCTCCTCGAGTCATACAACTTTCTGACCCTACATATGCTGACATGTTTCTGTAATTCCTTCTACATATGAAGCTGAAGGAAAAAAGATCATCTCACTTAGACCTACATGGGTTGTCTTTAGTAAGAACCATCCTCTCAAGGTTCTGGGAACCCATTCCAAAAGGAGGCAGAGCAATTTTAAGAGCCAGAGGTGGTGGGTGTCTTCAAAATACCAGCATTTTGCAGGTACAACAGAAGCTGATGCACATACAAACTCATGAAGACAATGGGAACATACACAAGACCTGTACAAGTTCAAGCCAGAAAAGCTGCCAGCACAGAGAAGAGGGAGAAGGCACAAAGTCCCATCCTTAACAAGGAAGCTATTTGCAGTTGATAGCTGCAGGGGAGAAAGAAACTAGCTTTCTTCAATGGCATGATAGCAAACTTATCAGCAACACCTTAGGGCAGCTCTGAAACTCAGGATCATTTGACCAACCCAAAACAGACTCCTCCTCGGGTTTTGTGTGTGTGTGTGTGTGTGTGTGTGTGTGTGTGTGTGTGTGTGTGTGTGTGTGTGTTTTAAGAGAGAGAAATAACATAGAGTTAGGTGAATAGAATGGGAGTGGTAGAGGCAGAGAATCTAGAAGGAGCTGGGGAGAGAAAAAGAATATGATCAAAATTTACTGTATGAGAATTATATATGTATATAGGCATATATAATATATATTATACACTAATATATGTACGTATAATTTTTAAAATAAAGTTTGCTCTAGCTCAGGAGTTTGTGCCAATCCTGGCAATATAGCAAAGGCCCATCTAAAACAAAAATATGTATAAATATGATTACACTCTACTGCAGTAATCCTCTTTCAGGATGAATGTTTTGACAAAATTTGCTATTCTAGGAATTGATATATATTATTTTTACAGTAGATATAACTTCTAGTGGCAAAAGTTGGATGTAGTCTGGACATGGTTCCTAGGAGGTCAGGATAAGAGACAGGTACACTGATCCATGGTAGTACCCAACCTGGCTCTCAGATAAGATAAACTGATTAGATGCTACATATGGATATGTTTTATAGTTAGCTTAAAGCGTGCAAAGGAAATAACAAGTAAGCTGGGGTTTGCAGTATAGTTAATGTTTGCAAACATACAAATTTTATGCATGTATTATAAGAACATGAATTACATATGTTGCCATGACCAAGGGAGAGAGTAGGGCTATCGTTTGGGTGAGTGAAAGCCAGTACAATAAGCTAATTCAGAGGCTGTTGGTGGGAGCTATATTATAGTTGCTTGGAAGAAATGGATTCTGATGTTCTATAGTACAGTGGGGAGTGTCTAGCGAATAGCATTATAGGCTGTTCTGACAAGGGTAGAAGTAAAGACTTTGAAGCATTCACTACAAAGATGTGATAACTGTTTGAGGAGATAGTCATACTGAATGTGATTTCAACATGTGATGGTATACAAAATACAAGGCAGCACTTGTATTATGTAACTGTGGAACTTTAATGTGTTAACTAAAATCAAAAGAAGAAAGTGCTGGTGAACCAGAAAAGGACTCTGGCTAACAGATTCTGTACAGAAAAAAAAAAGTCCTTTGCTCTTCATTTACTATCTATTGCTTATTAAACTAGTTTTAAGTGGGCTATTTTATCAGTTAGTAGATTAGTTCACTAGATTAAACAGGAACAATGAGAGATATACACTGAATGACCCAATGGCTCCTAGGAATCATTCTTAAGTCTCTCCTTTCTCCTAAACTACTTTTCTCTTTGTTAGAACCGCATCATAAAAGCACAAGTAATCAATCATCTTCCATGAGATGGTCAGCAACTCCGGAACCCTGATAAATATCAGCCGATCTCCCTCCATTCTCCCGCTCAGAACTAGCAAAAGCAGATTTTCCCTAAGTGCTTGCTGAAGAACAGTGGATTTCATAGGTTAAAGAAAGAATAGTTAAAGTAATATTTCACTTTATTTATTTTGGTTGACTCTGCAGTCTTTTTATTTTTAGGTTTAATTTAGTTTTATTTCAGTTTCACTGTGGTGGGTGGTTGGGTATTTATGTTCTAATGTGTGTGTGTGTGTGTGTGTGTGTGTGTGTGTGTGTGTGTGTGTGTGTGTGTATGTGGAGGGGGAAGGGTTTCCAACAGAGGCCAGAAGAAGGAGTTACAAATCCTCTAGGGCTGGATTTATAGGTCACTTTGAGGTTCACAGTGTGGGTGCTTTGAACCAAGCATGGGTCTTTGAAATAGAAATGAGCTCCTGAAGGGAGTGAACACTCCAGCTGAGACACCAAAGAGTTGCACCTTCAACAAGCTCTGCAGCTAAACGTGGGCAGCTTCTCTTTGCTAACCCTGTATTCAAAGTCTGTCCTACGGTCTAAAATGTAGATTCCAAGCCATTAATATCTTTTAAGAACCAGCATATCTCATTTGCTGAGTAATGAGCCATCATTGATCTTTTAGTTCTTTGATGGTAGTCTGTGGCTGAGCCCATTTCGTGCATAATAATTCAATATGATGGGGCTCTCCCCTCCAGTGCAATGGTTTTTGGGTTGCCAATCAAATAGTAACCAACGTTAGCAGCTTGCCATAGTTTTATACATTACTTCTGTGTTCACGCAAGCCTGTACATGCATGTTGGAGTGTTGCCGTTTTGAAATTTGAAAATAAATGTAATAATAGATTCATGAGAATAATTCATGGTTATTTTAGAAAGCATAATAAGGTAAAAATACTATTGCAATTCATTGTTACAATTTGCTGTGTGTTATTTTGTTTATTATTAGCTTTTTATGTTGTATAATTATATACTAATAGCCAATAATAGGCTAAATTATAATAAATCATTGAAATAGAATACCATAACATATTAAAAGGGACAATAGATATTTTTTTCTTAATTATTTGTAATGATTTTTAGTAGCTAGCTCATGTTGTGCAATATTTAGCCAGTCTCCTATTATTGCCATTTTACTAAACCTAGAAATAACTGCAAATAAGAAAGGTGCTGAGGGCATGTGTGTTCTCTGTTTTTAATGAGGAGGACTCCAGAGCTTCATTAACTGGCATGCCGTTGACTAGTGGTTGAGATGTTCTTCATCATACTGTATAATTACTTCCCATTTCCACTTCCCTAAGTTCTTGAAGACCAGCTTGTTACAATAAACGGGTTAGTGAAGAATTTCTGAAATGTCATTTCCAAAAGCAGCAACTTCAGCTTGATCAATTGCTTTAGATTTTAAAAGGACCCGTTGTCTCAGATTTTAATCTTTCTTGTAATTTTGTGTCTGTCAGCTATGTGTCGCCGAAATAAAAGGCCTGGAATGATCAACATTAAAAAGGAAAAGGCTGATTTGGGCTGACAGTGTAGGAGAGTTCTGTCTTCCTCGCTTTGTAGGGTGTGGTGAGATAGCACATGTAGAGGATAGTTTGTGAGAGAGAAGGCTGCTTCCTCACTGCCCAGCAGCTAGCAAGCAAGAGAGCTCTGGAGCCCACTCATCTTCCCAAAGCAATTTTTCAGTGGTCCACCTTTTTTCTTTGGACCCCACTTCCTGAAGGTTGCCCCTCCCTCATCAATGCTCAACTAAGAAGAACTCTTTAACACCTGGGCCTGCTGGAAGATGTGTGTGGAAGGAGGTACTTGTGAGCCAAAGTATTAGACTCATGAGAAGTTCAAATTCTCCCATCCTAGCTCATCATCTGAACAATATTGACAATAGGCTTCCCAGCCAAACATCTAACACAGATGTTAGCATACAGTTCAAGGATCGGTACTCAAGGGAACTTACTGTGCCTACTGCTCCCTCCATTGCAGTCCTGAGGGGTATTGCCAGCAAAACTCTGGAGTGACTGTTGGGGGTGGGTGATCTCTTCTACTTTACCCTCAAGTGTCTCAGTCCTGCCTTGCATATTTCCTAACTGTAGAAATATTTGGTATATTGTGTTTGCGTGCGCATGTGGGTAGAATTTTTTCTTTCTTTCTCCAAGATTTTTAATTCTGCTTGGTGATAAGGCAAGATAGTCCCAATTGCCACCTGATGCTCAGAGGTGAAAAGGCTAAACAGAGGCAGGAAACCATGTGTCAGAAGCAGGTTTTCTTTGCACAGACATTCTCAGGAGTGCTGAGTGCATGCTCTGCAGGTGCCGTGCACCAAAGCAACTGGTCATAGTCTAGAGCAGCCATCTTACTGCTTTTAATCAGAATGGATTCCAAAGCCATTAGCTAATTGTTCTGTACAGGAAAAACTCAGCATCAACCAAAGGTAGATTGAAATGGCCTGATGGATACTCACCAGTATTTAATAAACTTTAATCAAAATACAAGATTGGAGCTGGTGAGTTATATAAGGGTACCCTTTTCTGTTTACTTTATCGATGGAGGTCTTTGGCTTGATACTTGTAATATTTAATCTTTCATTAAATTAAAACTCAGAAATGTATGGATATTTTTAGAAAAAAATGAAATAGTTAGCAGAAAAGGAACCACACAGTTCAAGGCACTTAAAGAAAACTAAAATTTGAAATATAGTCTCATATTTGCTGTCAAACAAAAAGTGGGTTATTTAAAACAATCGACCTTTAAAGTATTACTTGACTGAAATCAAACAAATTAAAGGGGAATTGAGATTTGGGAACCTTGTAAAGATAAAATACTAGTGCTTCATTCTCCTCAAAAGTCTGGACCTGTACAATGACTCTCCACATCTAGTCACCTAGACACGTGCTGCCTACAAACATAAAGGCCATTAGGCCCTATTGATCCGGAATGATGCCAGACTGCTTCCCAAAGGCAGTTACTCAGATCTAGTTTATTTAGATTTAGAGGGCTGATATCTTCTGAGTCCCCTCAGTGTGGTTTTCTTTAGTGCTGGATTTCCTCAGATCGTTAAAGAATGTAAAAGGGCCAATTCTTAATATTTTATTTTTAGAGAGCACTACACCACAGTTCTTCCATGGATTAGTATACCACACACACACACACACACACACACACACAGAGAGAGAGAGAGAGAGAGAGAGAGAGAGAGAGAGAGAGAGAGAGAGAGAGAGAGCTATACACAAAACACATTCACAAACATGCTCATCTACACACACACACAGGCACACACATATGTACATGGTTGTGTATACTTTAAAAAAGATCCTTTCAGTGGAACATCTTTTCCCTCTCAGTGGAAGATGCACCCGAGGGAGTGTCTGCGAGAACCTGCTCTGGCCCATTAGAAGTTGCTCTTAGCCTGGCATCCTTAGTGCCTGTTAGTGATGAGAACAAATGTAGTTGTTGACAAAAATGACAAGTCTTGACTAATAACTAAATCGAGGAGGCTGTATTTTAACTGACAACGCCAAGTGTTTACATGGCAGCTTCTTGTGAGAGTTTAATCACGAACTGGCAATAATTCAGCAGCTGCCAGCATAACCCAAGGAATCTGGTATCTGAGAGTGCCTGATGGATATATTTGCTATCTCACTTTTTAAAGCCATCTCCTCTGTTTATCTAGATTCTAAGAATGTGAGGCCTGAGAGCAGCTCGTCTTACCTTCCCTACCAAATGCCCGAAGCACACTTGGCTGTAATTGTGTGCTTGCTGTATGCATAGAGGGTAAGCTGTAGGAAATTTGTCTAATTGCATACTAGAGGTTGCGTGTTAGCTGGGGTGACTTACACAAAGTCTCATGTCACCAGTTCCTGCATGTTTGTTCCCAGGAAGTACCACAGACTGCGGCAACAAATGTGTGTACTTTTGCTTGTCAGATAATGAAAAGAATGAAGTTCGACATGTTCTCTTTTGTGTTTTAACTGGCAGAATATGCTGAACTCATTTCGCACCCAAAGAAAGCTGTCACTTGCTGCAGGCAATGGGTAGTATCTATTTGCTTTCTGGTTCATTTGTATGGATAAAGCTATGCTTCATTGCTAACAGCTCTACTCCATATTATGTTTACCTTGTTCGATGGCTTGAATATTTTCAGAAATATGGGCTGCATATTCTAAATCGAAAGCTACATGTGAGAGGAGAAGTACCTTCATTGGGTGATCTGGGTGATCACAGGCTAAAAAGGGAACCAACAGAACAGCGTTTTCTCCAGAAACAGCATCAGCAGCATAATCAGACACATGTTTCAAGTAGCCAAAACTGAAACTATTAAAAATTGAGGAGGGACCCTGGAATTTGGACACATTATTGGATCAGTTACTCAGTTGGATGGCAATCAGATTTCAGGGACTTGATGGACAATAAAAAAAAAATAAAATCAGAGAAATAACTTCTATTTAATGAAATTGAAATAGGAAGTAGGCCAGTAACTAGTAAGGAAAAGTATCCAGTGATACCTGTGGAAGCACAGGAAGGGAAAGATGGAGAGAGAGATGGTTCAATGGTCAAAAGCACCAGCTGCTCTTGCAGAAGACCCAGGTTCGATTCTTAGAACACACATTGTGGCTCACAACCATTGTAAGTTCAGCTCCAGGAAATATGATGCTTTTTTTTTTTTTTTTTTTTTGACCTCGGAAGACACTAGGCATGACCTTGCAACACATGTGATTGCAGACAGAAACAATCATTTACAAAGAGATGAAAAATAATCATAAATCTTTAAATACAGGAGAAAGACAAGGGCAATTGAAACCTTAGTATTGAGAAAGACTCCGGACAAATTACAAGTAATGGACAGGAAGGTGCCGAGAGAGGCTCTTTGACTTTAGAACTTGCAAAACTAGTAAGCCTCAGGGATTAGAGGATTCTGGGTAAACCTAACAAGACTCTTGCTGAAGGGTGTGATCTGGTAGCTCTCAAGAGATGTGGAAGTCCAGGTTATAATTGAGACCACCCTCCTTCTCAGCTTCCTCCAGTTTTCCCCTAATTCAACCACAGGGTCAGCAGCTCCTGTCCATTGGTTGGGTGTAAATATCTGTATCTGAGTTTTTCAGCTGCTTGTTGGTTCTTTCAGAGACAGTCATGATAGGCCCCTTTTTGTGAGCACTCCATAGCCTCAGTAATGGTCCCCAAGATCTCTCAGACACTAGATCAACAACCAGGCAGCACACGGCAGCTGATATGAGGCCCCCAACGCATATACAGCAGAGGACTACCAGGTCGGGGTTCAGTCAGAGATGTACCTAACCCTTAAGAGACTGGAGGCTCCAAAGGAATTTAGAGGTCTGGCAGGGTGGTTGGGGTGGGGACATCCTCTTGGAGACATGGAGGTGGGGAGGAGGTATGGGATGTGGAACAGAGAGGACAAGGAGGGGAATAAAATTTGGAGTGTAGAAATAAGAGGCAGAGAGACAGAGAGACAGAGAGACAGGGACAGAGAGACAGAGACACACACAGAGAGAGATGAGAGAGATTAGAGAGACAGAGAGAGACAGAGAAAAAGATAAGAGAGAGAGAGAGAGAGAGAGAGAGAGAGAGAGAGAGAGAGAGGGAGGGAGGGAGGGAGGGAGGGAGGGAGGGAGGGAGGGAGGGAGAGGGAGAGGGAGAGGGAGAGGAAGAGGGAGAGATGTGGAAGATGAAAAGGTTTTCCAGCGTCAAGGTTCAGCAAGTTTCTGAGGTTCCTGAAATCCTGACTTACTCAGGGTTTGTTTGTTTGTTTGTTTGTTTGTGTTCTATATATGTGAAGGAGGTCAAGCTAGAAAAGGTTCAAGCTGACCTAAAGTAGGCCAGGCCAGGCATCTTTGTTGGAAATGAGGCTATAGGGCGTTTTGACTGGATGCTTTGCAAATCAGAGCTCTGATTTAGAGCAGAGGAGAAGCTACAGTTTAGCATTTTATTTCAGTTTCTCATTATCTACTGCTAAATATGCTGTGTGCTGTGACCTAAAACTATTTGTTCCCTTTTAACTTAAGGGTTTAAAAAAAAAAAACTTTATACATTTGGATGATTAAGAAAATATATTCATCGCTGATGGGTTTTTTTTTTTTTTTTTTTTTTTTTTTTTTTTTTTTTTTTTTTTTTTTAAGCAAAGTCATCTTCACATGCTTTGGTGTAATTAATTTTCCTTAAAAAAATGAAACTTGCTATTTTCCTGTTCTATTCATGTCTGTAGTTTTGTTTGAGATATAAATGCATTCTTTAACCCTGGAGCTCAGTGGATCAGGAGAAAAACTGTTCGAAGGCTTGTTATAGTGAAAGTCCCATGAGTTGGATAGTTTTATTGAGTCTGACCTGATATCAACCGATATCAATACCTGACTCAAACAGGTCATCTGAATAGTTGGTGACTGACACAATTTATTAATTACATGTCACCAATGTAAGAATTTACTGAGTTTTGAGACAAAGACTCGCCTCTTTCTTAGGTAGTACAGCAGGGTTATGTGCCCTTAAACCCAGTTCAGCATATTAGTCTTGTTAACGAGCTGTACCTTGTTAAAGTTTTAAGGATGATAAGATTTCATTCCTTTTTCTGGGAATTGGTGAAAGTACCAGGATCTGGCCAACCAGGCCCCTGGTAGCTGATACATCTTGTGCTTATTCATCAGCTTAGTAGCTATCAGCACCTTAGAGCAGAAAATTGTCTTTCTGGTAGGCCCTTCTCTGGCAACCAGGAGACCGAACTTATGGCAGTCTGTCTATTTGGGATGCTGTGATAATACGGAGACATGTCTATCCTCAAGGACTACTAGAACTGGAGTTGTAATCCTGCTTTAGGTTCGAGTTACAACCTCTCCAAACCTGCACTACTGTAGAAGATAGTATTCCATGCAATACTTACACGGCCAGGAAATGTTTCAAGTGGTGCCTTCTTGATAACTTAGCAAGAAGAAGGTGACCAAATCACAGGAAGCTGTGTTGTGACTGGTTATGAACAGTATAAATTCAGATTTCCATTTTCGCACATGCCCAACCCCAACCCACACATTCCTGGCTATATAAACAAGCCAGGTAGCTTTCTAAGCTAGCTCCTTGGGGATAGAAAATTAGTCTCAGTGAAAGGCTCATTCTCAATGGTCTTTTCTTGCCTACTATAGACCAGACAGAGCATATATTACACAGGGAAAAGACAGCAGAACCATAGCAGAAGTGTGGACAATAATGGGGAGGCATAAACCTGTCTTTAATGGCAGCAGTTGGAAGAACAGCAATACTAGATGCAGAGTTCTAGAAACTGTCTAAGTAGTAGCAATCCAAACTCGAAGAGAAGATGGAGGAAAGTAGATTCCTAACCTTAGCCCTGAACCTAAGCTCAACCATTGCCCTACCTATCTTTAACACTAACCTTAATTAATCCTAACTTTTGCCTTTATCCTAATCCTAACATTAGCCTTAACTGTTGCCCTAACCCTAACCCTGACCTTAAGCCTAAGCCCAACCTTTGTCTTAATCCTAACCATACCCCTAACCCTAACTATTGGCCTAACTCTAATCATAACCTCAATCCAGAGTCGTCTCTTTATTGTACAGATATAATCTGATATAATTCAACATGTCAATTTTGGCTTACATTGTTTGTTTCTTCGATATTATACACAAAACTTTCTAAGACCAGTATTGTTGGCCATTTCCATGAAGTATTTGTCTGGTAGTTTTAATCCTCCTAGGTCTAGAAATAGTTATTTAATTTCCTTTTGACTTACTTACATATATGGTTGGAGATGAGTCCAATTTAATACTCTGCAAATAGGTGTCAGCTTGGACTTATTAAAGAGTTTGGCACCTTTTAAAAAAGATCAACTGATAAAAGCTGTGTGGATTAATCTCTGGGTATTCTGTGTTGCAGATCCAGTGTTTAACCTGACTGTTTTTATGTCAAACTATGCTGTTTTCATGGCTATAAGTTTGCCTTGTGTCTTGTAAAAAATCTGATGGCTTCAGTTTTGTTTCTTTTGATCAGGATGTTTTTCTTTGAATGGGATTCCCACCTTACCCCCAACTCTTATGTATTTTAACAGTTAAAGACATTTTATGAGCAACATCTTTAAAATTTTGATAAAGATTACACTGATTCTATAGATCACTTTGAGTAGCATGGACATCTTGAAAATATCTAATGTCCCAGGACATGAATGTAAATATTTTCACTTATTTGGGTCATTAATGTCTTTCATAATTTTTCATAGTTTTCATTATATAAATCATATTGCATAAATTATATTATAAATCACATATTTTTATTTATTGGATATAATTATAAGTCAGATTGTTTCCTTGATTTCTAATTTTGTATGTTTCTTTTGTTATTATAAATGACTCTACTGGTTTTTGATGTTAGATTCTTACCTTGCATCTTCACAGAATTTGCTTATGAATTTGAACAGTTTGGTGCAATCTGTAGTGTTTTCTCAGTATTAAATCATGTCATCTATAATCAGTTGTATTTCTCTCTCCCTTTGCAAGTTGGATCCCTCATGTTTCTTTTTCTTGCCAAAGTGCTTTAGCTAGGAATTCTAAACTGTATTAACAGCAATGGTGTATCCTTCCATTTTTTTCACATGTTGATTTAGCATTAATTTTCAGAATCACATTATGTTGTGTGTTTGCAAGTATTATGAGAAAATAACATAAATCTATAATTATAAAAGTAGATATAAACATAGTTTTGGTTTAAAAAAACATGGAAATACCCATTGCTTTTCTCTGTTTTCTCTATAAGAATATTAGAAATTTTAGCAAAAGCCAGAGACTAGGTAAGTATTCTTAACTGTATACCCTTTATTTGTGATAGAAGGTAAGTGTTTCTCCTCCTGTCAGGTACTGAAGCTTCATTTTAGCCTGGTTTGAAATGTGGAAAAATTCCCCACGTATCCTGAGTAAGACAAAGACCTGACACCTTAGTATACATTGCTTATCAACAGACACTCAGAAGATCTATTGTGGTCTGGCTGGAAATCTGCATATTCTTACCAGGGTCCCCCATGGAAAACCACCCTTGCTTGCCATAAATCAGTGTGCTTTTCTAACTAAAATCCAGAGGTTGCTGTTCTATTGCTTTTTCTGGCTACAGAGTTCGATGATTCTATTTCAGGGACCAAGACCACAGTATTTGAGACACTTGCCTATTGAAGTTCTACTCATTCCTTGCTGAACTGTCTCTTCTTAGACATCTTCTTTCTGACAAATTAGGGCAGAACAGGCCTTTGTTTGTCCTTTATCCTTCCTATGTGTAGTGCTTTAGAATAAAATCTGGCAACACTGAGCCTTCCATTCAGAGCCAGGTAGTTTCCAGGAGTTCATAACTTAGTTCACTGGGACAGTGACATGTGTAATAGAATTACCACACGTTTGTTTATGAGATCACTGTCTGCCAGCTGGGTTCCAAAATGAAGAGTCAGATTTCATTCTACCACCACTGCAAAATGAAAAGTGTTTTTGCTGCTCTTTGGATTTTCTGTGTTCTGGCACACAACTGCGAGAGAGACAAAATTCTGTGCACAACCAGCAATAGATCTGGGTTTAAAATAATAAAACTATACCAAAGAGAATCATGGTTGTGGTTAGTGGTTCCTGACAGATAATGTTTAAAACTTTCAACAGAATGAAGAAAGTTGGCCTATATAAGGTCTCCATTGGAATTCTTTTTGAGATAAATATTAGAATGAAATAACTTCATTGCCATGTGTTAGCTCATGTAAATACACCCACCTGCCCCTATCATATTTCTATATTTGCTGCTATAATAAATACCTAAGAGGTACATTTTTTTCCCTCATAGTCAGGAAGAATGGAGTGTTTAAGGCTGGAGTCAGGCTGCTCAATTACAAATTAATTGTGGTTACAATAACTCAGCTGAGAAGTAGTTAAACCCCCGGTGAAGAGGGATTCGAAGTAACATGAGAGTGGTCTTAAGGAATCTCACACAGCACTGAGCTGAAATCCTAAACTGGATGATAAGGGGAAACCCTGTAGGTCTTAGAACCTTGCAGTTGGGTGACTGATGGATGATTTTAGGACCAGATATTGTTGTGGAAAGATGGTGACATGTTTTAGGGAAATGAAGTATGAACTGGTGTCTCAGCAACTTGCCATGTCAGAGATAAGGTCACGTATTGCCTAACAACAGAAATACATTCTGAGTAATGCACCCTCGGGCAATTTGGTTATTGGACAAACATCCAAAGAGTTCACTTACACAGTTCTAGATGATGTTGAGCAGTAACTGTACCAGGACCTCTTTATGCAGTCAAGACACCCAGCTCAGAAGGTTCTAAAAGGCTCCTGACTGTGTGGTAGTGGACCATACCAGGGAACTTGGTAAGGCTGAGTGGGTTCAGAGACCCTGTTACCCAGGCACCTATCTGAGGATGGTAGGCATTTCTCTGTTCCCTACTGGATTCCTGGCTAGGAACATATGACCCACAAAGGAATGTGACCAATGGTCACATAGCCCAGAATGGAGTTCTTCATGATAATGAGGTATTTAAAGACCCCGAGGGTTTAGCCAATAAGCTTTCCTTCTCAGACATTACTTCCTACAAAAAGTAGTCAATCACTCTTTCACCCTGAGAAGGTGTTCTGCACACATTTTCCACAGTGAACAAACAGTAAACAGTTTCGAACCAAAGAATATCTCTTTCATCAAGAACCATCCCGGGAGGGGAAGGGATGGAGAAAGCCTTCATCTACAGAGCCATACTGCCTAAGTCTTCTACAGAAAGCCCTTCTGTGAGCTCCTAGACAATCACAGCTAAGCTAAGGACAGCCCAGGCTCATCAATGTCAGCCATGGTCACTCTGAGCTGTACACTAGTGCTTCCCACAAGCCCAGCACTCGAGGGCAGCATAGAGTAAATGCATTGTCGCATTATGCATTGTCTGCCTGGTGCATTTCCCACACTCTCACAGAGAAAAGGAATACAGAGCCATGGAACGCCTACTGGAACATGGGACCATGCCTGACAGTGTGACAGAGAATACTAGTTTTCTGTAAACATTTTAAATTTATGGTGTGTGTGTGTGTGTGTGTGTGTGTGTGTGTGTGTGTGTGTGTGTATGTGTGTGTGTCTGTGTGTCTGTGTGTGGAACACATATACATGTGGTAGTCAAAGATCACCCCCTTTAAATAAGATGAGGAGCAATCTAAAGTATTTATAAAATTAATATGATAAATGTATAAAGCAGTAACATAGTCAGTTTTTGTTTTTTCATTATGCATAGATACATGTGCTGTATTCATTGTTCATATCAATACTTAGAAAACTACATGGCCCAAGCATATCATGACTCCATTATACTTATTATACTGTTACTAGGTAATAGGGTTTTTTGGTTTTTTTTTTTTTTGTTTGTTTGTTTGTTTTTCCCCTGGGCTTTTTTGAAACCACTGTCACGTATAAAGTCTGTAAACTTCTGAATGGTTGTTCTGAAGCACATGCCAATGGTGAGGTACGCAGGTCTGTTACTTCATGGATATTTGTAAACTTGATCTTGATATTATCTCTATTTTTTTCTAAAGCTAGGCAACTGAGGGGGGGGGACCTAATTTACTCAGCAAACCAAATTTGCAATAGATGGCAGATTGTGTATTCAAAGTCATATATATATATTCCTTACTTTAAACAGCTGGCTGAATGTTTAAAACAAGGCCTTGGGGATCCTCAGAGCATTCAAAGCCTTTGCTGTGGAAAATCTGCAGTGCATTGTCTTTTTCTCATCAAGCAAAAACACATTTGATAAAAACAAAGATCTGGAAGAAGTTTCAAAGCTAATATATCACAACTTTCCACCTGTGTCTCCCTATCCTCTTTCAAACTGCAGATGCTGTGCTCTAGAATCAACATGTATAGTGATCAAGGGCTTTGAATAGGATCTGGGAACTGCACTGACCCTCAGCAACCCAGACATTTTAATGATTTTACTTAGAAACCAAATATACCATCTCTGATTCATTCTATGGTTCTGTGGTTCCTATTCAGGTAGGGGCGGGGCCACTGAGTTTACAAGCAAAGCACCTGAACTCCTTTCCACTCCAGCATTGTTGCTAGCCAGATGCTTCCCTCTGGCTTCATCTTCAGCCTGTCTTTCACCAGCCTTTTTATTTCTCTTCCTTTTTATATCATCAAATGTGCCTCAGCCCCAACACTGACTGCTCTGTTCCTTCTATAGAAGTATCTCACCTGTCAACCATATGCTTCTGTCTACTGTGGAGGAAGTAAGGGCTCCTGCGCTCAGGAGGCCTTGATCTTGACCTAAAAGCCAGCATACCATCTGCAAACAAAGGGTATGGTAGAGATAGCTTTTCCCCACCTCTATGAAGAAACCTTCCTCCTCCTCTCTCCTTCACCCCGCCCTTCCCTACACATCCACTTACCAGCCAGGACTGCCTCATATGTAAAAGAAATTTATGTACTGAAACTATACTAACTTTAGGACTGACAATATTTTCTCAAACTCATGACCTGCCTGTCCCAGCCTTACAAGTACCAGGATTACAGGCATGAATCTCATACTTGCTCCCCTTAAGAAGTCTTTTCATTAATATCTCCAGCTTGCTTTAGTTCTTCTCGACTTAAATTTTATGTGTCCCCGGCATACTCTCAGCAACTTATTAACTTATGCCATTTCATTATGTCACCTGCACTTTCATGTTTTGAAGCTGCAAGGAAAAGTTTATCGGCTGCGTTCTTAACCATCAGAAAAATCACATGAGGAAGAACAGGTTTTATAACATCAGAATGTAAGTGTTCCATGGTGGTTTTAGAAGCCTCTAGTCAGATTGTTTTGTGGAGTGTTAAGGAATACAGAGGAAATATAACAAAATTTGAAATTTTGGTATAAGGAATGCTGATTTCTAGGGTAGCACATTAAGAAGGGTTTCAGGGGCTGGAGAGGTGGCTCAGCGGTTAAGAGCATTGACTGCTCTTCCAGAGGTCCCGAGTTCAATTCCCAGCAACCACATGGTGGCTCACAACCATCTGTAATGAGACCGATGCCCTCTTCTGGTGTGTCTGAAGACAACAACAGTGTACTTAATACATAATAAATAAATAAATCTAAAAAAAAAAAAATGACCTAGGCTCCGATAAGAGCTACACATCTGCCTAACTAAAGGGGAACATGTGTCCAAAGGATTCTGCTTTGTCCTCATTTGTTCTTTAAAAAAAAAAAAAAAAAAAAAAAAAAAAGGGTTTCAGGACATGAGAAGGAAGGTTCCCCATGCAGCCAATACATTTAGAATGCTCATACTGAACTGAATAAACCAATGGACATCCTGCTAAGGTGAGTGAAGGGAAGCTTTTCATCAATGGGAGAGATTCTGCCCAAGGGTGATGAGGTAGACAATGAGCTAGGCTAGGTACAGAGTGACTCACCTGCAGTGGTAGTTTTGGTTTGTTTTTTGTTTTTTTCCTATGAGAACTTCATGTGCACTTGTTTGCTTTGTTGATGGGAGTTTCCTAATGTTATACTTTTGCAGTAGTTAGGGCTTTGGCAAAATTTCTGTTTCAAAACAGCTTTGCCCCGGGTGCCTGTTAGGAGCTGAACTCCAGCAAATGGTACACTGAGTGGTGTGAGTTGGATCTAGCAGGGACTGGCAGTGAAGCAGAAGGTTTGCTGAGAATATCTCATCCTTGTGTTTCTTTTAAAGACTTCTGAAGTTCTGTTTTATGCATATGAGAGTTTTACCTCTCCATGCATGTCTGAGCAACACTTGTGTGACTGGTGCTCAGAGAAGCCATATTTTCTGGAACTGGAATAGTTTGTCAGCTGCCATATGGGTGCTGAAAGTTGAACTTAAGTCTTTTGGAAGACTAACCAGTGCTCTTTACTGCTACGCTATCTCTCCATCTCTATTCTGATTTTATCGCATATGCCCATGGTCTTCAAATGCCTGCTAAAGAGAAAAGTTCCTACTCATCGAGAGTTCAGTGATTGAATATATGAAATGAAGTAAGAGATTAACAAGGAAAATAGAACATACAGGTTTATGATGAGTTTGTCACACAAATGTGAATCACCATCCCCAAGACCCATTAAAACCTCAAAGCTTAACATCTGTAAGAAGAGGTGTCAGTGGTGTGGGAAAATTAAAGGAAAATAAACATTGGGAAATATAAGTGGGGTGCCAAGATGCTTAGAATACATAAGAGTATGTCTGGGTCATGTCATGGTCACTGTCAACCTCTAGATTCCTGTCTTGTGTGTCACATTCTCTCTGAGTTCCTAGGGGATAGTCGATGACAATTGACTTAAAGAAATAGGGTTTTGCTGGTGAAACATGTCATAGAAGATTTGGGGCAGGACCAGATGAGAAGGAGAGGGTATTTTCATGCAGCCAACAGGACTTCCAAGTTATAACTCACCATTGTTATCAGTAGTCTTTCTGATATAAATACTTCATTAGTATAGCTCTCCTTCATAGACAAGGACTTTTTTTTCCAAAGGACATCTTTTCTGAGTCATTCCTTTGTCAGCAGCTTCTTAGAATAGCCAGCTCAATATATGCCAAGGAATTATATTTTGGGGATGTCATATTCTGGTCTGCTTTTGCCGTACTTTAAAGTGGGATGTTCTGAGTCCCAGCATTACCCTGTGAAGTTCACACATCATGGTGAAAATAACAAGGCCTAAAATTAACCATTGATTTTAATATAAATTTGTTGAAACAAGCTTTGCTATTTATTTAGATGGGTCTATCTCAGTCTCCAAAGCTGTATGCTTTCTTCCTGTTTTCATCTTCTCAGTTCAAATAAGGAAGTATGAAGACATTACCTTGTGATGAACAGTAAGAAGATAAGGAAGCTGCTCTGACTAGGTAGTTCTATAGTGTTCATTAACAGCATTACCCAAGGTTTTCTAAAGACAATGACTGATGTAGTCAGGTCCATGCTGAGTCACCCCCACCCCCGCTGCTGGAATCTCTGAGTCAAAGTGTGCAGTGGATAATAACTTGCATTTTTGCCACATTTCCAGGTGACCTAATGTCCCTTGTCCAAATATTTTATTCGAGAACCATTGCCCTAAATCACGTAAAGGGTTGAATGAATTGAAATTCCCCACCTGATCACTGGATTTTTTTATTCTATGCATCTCACCTTCTTCTCTCCAGTTAATTCTAAACAAATAGTGGTACCCCTTTGTACGCATATCAGGATAAAACCAGAAAATGATTCTTCCCAGTCACTGCCACAAGAAATATCTTCGTGGCCTCTCTGCATCCTTCAATAAGCATTCCTGCACACTGCTCTCTTTATTGTTGGGCTTTCAGTTCACACACACACACACACACACACACACACACACACACACACACACACAAACACACACACACACATACACACACACACACACACACACACTACCTCTACCACCAACACCACCACCACCACCACCTGGATACTTCATGGGTCTAAGTGATTCCTTTGAAGAGACCTATTCTTGTTGTTCAAAGACATTTCTTTATTCTCAAAGTATATTGTCTTCACTGCTTTGCCTAAAAAAAGAATCTTAGACACTTAGATGGTTTCTCATGGTCTATGAGTTAGTAATCGGAAGTGCTAGAATCTGTGTTCAAATCCATCTCATTTAATAGTCTCTTATGTTCTCATCTCTGCCCTGTGAAGGTTACTGGGTCATATTAAAAAAATAGAAAAGAGTATTTCGATGAAGAAAGTTAGCTTCAGGCCATATTCAGTGATCTGATGACTAATGATATTTTTAATAACTAGCAATAACATTCATTATATATTGACTCCGCCAATGACTATTTTCCCCCTTTAAAAAAATTGGATATTCTCTGTATTTACATTTTAGGTGTTATCTCTTTCCACCAATACCATCTCTCTCCCCCTCCCATTACCTCCATGAAGGTGCTTCCTCTCCCAACCAGCTTCTCCCATCTCAGCACCTATGCATTCCCCTACACTGGGAAAATGAGCCTTCACTGGATCAAAGTCCTCTTATTAATGCCAGAAAATGCTATCCTCTCCTGCATATGCACCTGGAGCCATGGGTCTCTCCATAAGAACTCATTGGGTGGTAGTTTTAGACCCTGGGAGCTGTGGTGAGTTTGGTTAGTTAGAAATTTTGTTCTTCCCATGGGGTTACAGACCCTTTCTGCTCCTTCAGTCCTTTCTCTTGCTCCTTCACTGAGGTCCCCATGTTTCGTCCAATGATTAGCTGTAAGTATTCTCCTCTGTATCAATATGGTTCTGGCAGAGCCTCTTATGAGGCATCCATATCAGATTCCTTCCAGTAATCACTACTTGGCATCAGCAATAGTACATGGGTTTAATGGCTACAAATGGGATGGATCTCCTGATGAGGCAGTCTTTGGATAATCTTTTCTGTAATCCCTGCTCCTCTATTTGTCCCATTATTTCCTCCCATGAGTGTTTTCTTCTCCCTTCTAAGAAGGAATGAGGCACTCACCTTCTGGCCTTTCTTCTCTTTGTGATTCATAATTTTTGTGAATTGTTCCTTGGTTATTTCAAGCATTTTGCTTGAGTATATACCATGAGTGTTCTTTTGTGACTGGGATACCTCACTCAGGACGATAACTTCCAGTTCCATCCATTTGCCTAGGAATTCCACGAAGTTGTTATTTTTAATAGCTAAGAGTTCTTCATTGTGTAAACATATTACAACTTCTGTATCCATTCCTCTGTTGAAGGACACCTGGGTTTTTTACAGCTTCTGGCTATTATGAAGAAAGCTGCTATGAACATGGTAGAACATGTATTCTTGTTAGATGTTGGAGTTTCTTTTGGGTATATGCTCAGGAGTGCTATAGCTGAGTTCTCAGGTAGTACTATGTTCAATTATCTGAGGAACCACCAAACTGATTTCCAGAGTGGTTGTACCAGTTTACAATCCCACCAACAGTGGAGGAATGTTCCTCTTTCTCCACATCCTTGCCAGCATCTGCTGCTACCTGAGTTTTTGATCTTAGCCATTCTGACTGGTGTGAGGTGGAATCTCAGGGTTATTTTGATTTGCATTTCCCTGATGACTAGGGATGTTGAGCATTTCTTTAGGTGCTTTTCAGCCATTTGATATTTCTCAAATGGGGATTCTTTGTTTAGCTCTGTACCCCATTTTAATAGGGTTATTTGAATATATAGAGTCTAACTTCTTGAGTTCTTTGCATAAATTGGATACTAGCGCTCTATCAGATATAGGATTGGTAAAGATCTTTTCCTTATCTGTTGGTTGCCATTTTGTTATTTTGGTGGTATTCATTGCCTTACAGAAGCTTTGCAATTTCATGAGGTCCCATTTCCAATGGCTAATTTTTGAACATGTTTTTCTCCTATATATTATACCTGAGAAGTATGCCATAACTAAATAAATATAAATATATTTATTTATTTTTTCATAAATATAAACACTTCATAAATATAAACAATGAGTGTGAGATTAAGAACATTGACTGGGACTCAATGTCTAATCACTATACCATCCAAATGAGTCACAATAGTAATCCAAAATCAATATTTATAAAATACCTTACATTAAGTAATTTACAAATGGTATAAATTATTTTCCAACATATTGGATAAGAAGATTTCATGTGTGTTTGAAATTTGCTTTCTGATTCAAGAATACACTGGTGTTTTGTTTTCACGTGGTAGAAGAGGTGGTAACAGGTGGAGGGAACTTCACCTTTATTATAATTTCACTAGTCCTAATATAAAGGCTCATCCCTCATAGACCAAACTTCCAAAGACCTATTCACTTTATCTTTCTGTGCTTTCGCGTGTTACATATGATGTTTAGAATGACACAGTCATTCAATGCACAGTGAATGCTACACACATGTGACAGAGAAAGAGGAATACTGGTTTGTGTATGTGAAGTGTGTAAGTGTAGCCCCGGCTCTATCATCCATCATCAAATGCCTTAGTATTCTAGTGGCTTCCTAATTCCAAATCTCAGAAACATCTAGAAGCACTCATTCCATGGTATGTAAAATATGCTACTTTAATGGCAGGTGAGACCTTTCAGATCTAGATCCATGTTTTTTTTAATGACATGGACTAGAGGTAGTTTAGTGAATCTTTTTTTTTTTAACATTTTTATATTATGTCTTTCATTTCTAGATGAGGTGATAATAAGAGAAATCCTTTACAGTGTTTCATAATAAACTTTGACTCACAAAAGTTTTAAGAAAATGAACATGCTCTTGAATTCCTTTTTTTTTTTTTTTTGTCTACTTGTTCTGGCTATAATGTTAAGTATTATATTGAATAGATAGGGAGAGAGTGGGTGGTCTTGTTCCTGATTTTGCTGATTTTAGAAACTTCTAGTTTCTCTTCATTTAATTTGATGTTGGCTGTTAGCTATATATTGCTTTTATTATGTTTATGTGTATGCAATGAATTTCTGATTTCTACAAGACCTTTAACATGAAGGGGTGTTGTATTTTGTTGAAGGCTTTTTCAGCATCTAATGAGACAATCATGCAACTTTCCCCCTTGAGTTTGTTTATATAGTGTATTAATTGATTGATTTTTCATATATCAAACCTGCATTCATGGGATGAAGCCTACTTGATCGTGGTAAATGATCATTTGATGTGTTCCTAAAAAAAAACTTCTGCATTGTTTGTGGGATGGCAACCAGGTACAACCACTCTGGAAATCATTCTGGTGGATCCTCAGACAATTGAAAATAGTTCTACCTGAAAACCTAGATATATCACTCCTGGGCATATACCAAAAAGATGCCCCACCATACCCCAAGTACACATGCTCTACTGTGTTCACAGCAGCTTCATTTGTAATAGCCAGAAGCTGGAAACAACTCCATTGTCCCTCAATAGGAAAAATACAGAAAATATGGTTGATTTACACAATGGCATACTATTTAGCTAATACAATTGAGGACATCATGAGTTTTGCAGGCAAATAGATGGAACTAGAAAATTTCATCCAAAATGAGTTAATCAGACCCAAAAAGATGTGCAGTGAGTATATATACTCACTGTTAAGTAAATATTAGCCCAAAAATAGAGAATACCTAGGATACAACCCACAGACCATAAGAAGTTTAATAAGCAGGAATACTCAAGTAAGGATGCTTCAATCCCACTTAGAAGAGGAAAGAAAATAATCATAGGAGGCAGAGGGAGAAAGGGACCTGGTTGGAAGAGCAGAGGGTGGGGGTAAAGGGAGAGAAGCCCAGTGGGCCAAGGGAATGAATGGAAATATTCAGCTTCCCAGAATGGGAGGTTGGAGGACCCTCTAGAAAGTACCATAGATCCGGCAGGTGAGAGAGTCACAGTACTCAGTGAGGGTGACCTAAACCAAAATACCCAGCTGTGGAAAAAGATAACCTCAAAGAGTTCACCTTTGAAAAGCGACTCAAGTGGAGGGTACAGGTTACAAACCCACAGTCAAAAGTTCCTGTCTAATGGATCTGCAGGAACAAAACTGGAGAAGAGATGGAAGGAAAGGCAGTCCAATGACCTGCCCAACTTAGGATCCCTCTCACAGGGCAGGCAGACACCAAGGGCTGACACTGTTGCTGATGTTATGACATGCTTACAAACAGATGCTTAACAAAGCTGTCCTCTGGGAGGCCCTACTAGCAGTTGTCAGAGGCAGATACTTACACCCAACCATTGGACTGAAGTATGGGACTCCTCTGGAGGAATTATGGGAAGGATTGAAGGAGCTGAAGGGGATGATGACTCCATAGGAAGATTATCAGTCTCAACTCACCCAGACACCTGGGAGCTTCCAGAAACTGAGCCACCAACCAGGCAGCATACATGGGCTGGTCCGAGGGCCCAAGCACATAAATAGCAGAGCACTGCCTGGTCTGGCCTCAGTGGGAGAAGATTCGCCTAGTCCTTAGACTTGAGGCCTCAGGGAAAAGAGATGCCTGGTGGGGAGTAAGAGAGCAAGAGCACCCTCTCAGAGGCAAAGGGGAGGAGGAATGGAGTAAGAAACTATGGGAGGGAGGAGTTGGAAGAGGAACAACAACTGGAATGTAAGTAAATAAAATAATTAAAAAATAAATCAAGAAAAAAATTAAGTAAGAAAATTTCCACTTTTAACTCCATCCGCAGTCTTTCAATTATTGACTTTTACTTTCATATAGATTCTTTGAAGTATCTGTTGAATAATGAAACAAATTCCCTAAATTTCCTTCCATCCAGACTCAGAATTCCTTATAGTGAAGAGTAAGGGAAGCAGAAAGGGAAATCCACTGGACCTACAGTATGCATGCATAGTTTGTGGATGCAGATGCCCATGTTTGAAGTAAGCAATGATAAAACCTGGTCTTATTTTATCATTTGGAACTTGTTGAGTCAGTGAAGCTCTGGCTTCAGTGTCTCCTGCCTGCTTGTGGGCATCCTTGTCTTCTGGAAGCAAGGCTCCAGAATAGAAGTATTTGTGAATTGGGTAGCCTGACCCTACCCAGTAGAGTAGCAAGAAAGAAGAATTTCTGATGCTTTCTGCACAGATCCTGACCCTGGACTATCTGGATTCATCCATCACTGATGTTTGTGACCTGTGGACTTTGGATTGTTGCCTCTTTTTGCCTCACTTCCTTTATTTGTAAAGTTGTTATATTTAAGATTTTCATACTTCATAGGACACAGCAGGGACATGGATCTGTTTAAAAGGGGAGCAGAGAATAAGGCGAAGCCTCCATCTATGATCATCTCTGAGTCATTATTTTCTTCATGGCTGTTCATGAACATCCACATCAAACTTAGCAAGCTTCAGTCACTTGAATAATAACTCTTAAATGAATGATGTTTGAATATGTCCAGAATTTAGGGACCAGAAACTCAGGAATGAACTCATTTCATGGATTGATAACTCTACATAATGCAAAATGATTTTTTTTTTAGAAGCCACGGGCTACCCTCTGATTTCTACCATTAGTCCTAACTCCACAGCTCACTGTGACTACTGCTGCTGGTTTGATTTGTTGCTTCTTAGAAGATTCCATTATGTTCTTTTTTCTTCTTAGTACTAAACACTACTCAAAAATTATCCTTTCATCTGGCATTTAGATTGATTATCATCTGGACTTCCAATATTTTCTTTTTTAGAACTTTCCTTTTTCTGGTCTTCAACCACTCATAAAATCTTAGGACTATTTGCAAATACTTAGCATAGCTCCAACCTGACTAATAAATTTTCAATCCTTATCTGACCACAGTGTATTTTCTGTAGACTCACATTATGATAATTTAAATGATTAATTATAGTTAAATTATTATTGTTCTGTAGGAGTTTTATTTGGTAAACTGAATAAACCAGAAGCAGAAATGTTACTTGAGGCTTTTGACATTGTTTTTTCTTATTCTGTATATCGGGAGTGAGAACTCTCAGCAATGTGAGCAGGGCTGGCTCTGTAGCTGAATGAACAGTGTACTGCACTGGTTCAAAGGGCAGGACACTGGTGTTAGGCAGACCTAAGATTTCATCCCCAGATGTGCTATAATGGCCGGTATGTTATCCAAATGTTGCAGATGATTTAGTGGAATTACGTGTAGAAAAGCATATAAAGCCAAGTGCTTAAGAGATGGCTGCATAGCATAGCACACATATGAACTTCCAATTTCTACCCATGATTCTTTCCCAAGTGTCTTTTTTTTTTTTTTTTTTTTTGATTTTAACATTTTCCAGAAGGTCCTGATTATTTTAACTTCTTTACTTCTCTCCCTCATATATTTTAACACACAAAGACTGTAATATCACTGATCTCTCTAGAGTCCTTTGGTATCATCTATTTTTTCCTTTGTGAAGTTTTTTATGTGTATGGGCATTTTGCTTGCATGTAAGACGGTGCTCTGTTTGTAGCACCTGTGAAGGCCAAGGAGGACATCAGATCTCTGGGGACTGGAGATGGTTTTGAACTGCCATGTGGGTGCTAGGGATTGAACCCAAATCCAGTGGAAGAGCAGCCACTATGTTGTCCTGCTATGTTATGTTGTCCAGACATCCATTTCTTAAAGAATACTTGGTTAATCAGAGTTTTGGCATCATATTTGGTCATTTTTTTTTCTTACGGAGAGTCCTCTAATTCAAACAGAAGGAAAGTCTGACTCACAGCAAGTACTTTCATATCTTTGTGTCTTTGCATACGCATGTACTCTACTCTGGAACTGTGTCTACTTTCCACTAATCACTCCAGTCAATGTTTTGTGTTCATGTGGAACACCATTTCCTTCTCAACAAACAACTTTGTAATATCCCAGGTAACATGATTTACTTTTTTCGCATTAGCTTGACAAACACTTCTACTTCTTAAGTGAGTCATTACCTTTTGGCTATCCACCTACATAAAACTATAGTTGAGAAGCACTCAGCAAAATCCCAGTTCCAGCTTTAAAATTTCAGTACTTTGTATCAATACAGTATTTTCCTTGCTTTTGATCTTGTTAATTATTCTATAAATTAGAATCTTCAGTTCAGTTCTATGTATGCTAAGTTGGATATAAAAAGTCTATTAAAGATGAGAGACAAATAATTATTTGGATAGATACCTTTTCTGTTTTTCATTCTTTCCTTCCTTCTGCCTTTCAGTTTTGAGAAAAAGTTTCATATGGCTTAGGCTGACCATACACTCTATGGATCTGAGGATGAGATAGGCTGGCCACATTCTCTGTACATAGCTTAGGATGACCTAGCTGGGCATAGACTCTACATAGCTCAGGATATATTTGCCCCTTCTACATTTTAGAATTGCAGATGTGTTCTGACATGTGTAATTGAGACAGTGTTTTGGTTGGAACCCAGAGCTTTGTGTATACTGTGCAAGTGTTCTTTCAGTCGAGGTATATTCTCATTCCTTAGATAGTATTTCTAGGCAGTATTTTCAGTGCCTTAGTAACTCAATTAGTTTCTGTAGCATAGCTGCAAGTTTGGTCCTTCTGTTGTAGCTCATTATGTTTTACATCTACACCATTCCAGTTACTTATACTTACTACAATATAACACAGTGCTTCGAGAGATAACAAAGGGATTTTGGAATAGAGTTTATCCTACAAATTTGTGTAGATTTGTGAAAGGAAGAATTCGGTCTATGCTTAAAATTAGGCACTCCATTTTCTTTCCCCTGGTAAAACACCTCTGACACTGACTTGGCATTTAATGCATGTAAGAGTGTCTAGACACATTCCTGCTTAAAGCACCAGCAAGAGTTTCTGCTTATGTCTGATAATCAACTGGAGCATGGTAAATCTTATTTCTATTAGGAGGTGTTTTTACACCACAGCAGTAGCATGAATGAAGCCTGTGCAGCCAATGTAGCTATATGTTTCTCCTTTATGGTCATCAGACATATAGTGTATATCCTTTTCTTCTGTGCCAAAGGGGAAGCATGCATGTCTTTTCTGAACCTATTTTCCTTACATCAAATTTTCTTCTACTGTTCTGTACATGAGTTCATAGCCTGCCACAACTGTTAACATGTGGTGAGTCATTTCCACACAGGCTTCCTGTCTGTCTTTTTTGTTCAGGTCATTTTCCATTTCAGCGGTCCATAACATGTATTAACATCAGAGGTATCTTAGTGAACAAGGTATTTCTCCCCTTCAGCAATCAGAGTTTTGAATCAATGATTTTAATTAAATTCACAGAAGTGTAATAGTTATGATTGCTTAATAGAAAGACAGTGTCTGGAGCCTCCGCCATTGCTGAACCTATGAAATTAGGTATTTTATTCTTAAAATGTGCTACAGCTTAGGAATTTTATATTGTCTATTTATCATAAAATATGTGAATAATCATGTTAATCATAACGAAAAATTACGTTATAAACAAGTTAGCATGTGATGCATGTGCAAAAAGGTCAAGATTAAATATTTTCTCTCATTTTCCTAAGCAATATCCATTCTTAGTTAGAACTTAATGGAGTTAATGACGTAAGTGGTTCAACTGTATAATCTGACCATCAAGAGAGACACATCACTGTTTTCTTTAACAGTTTTACCATCATCACATTCTAATGAGCTATCTCCATTCTCACAGAAACCCACGGCTCCTAATGGGCCATCACTTGGTCTTCTGTCTGATTGCTCTGTCTACACTAAATTATTCATTGTTGACAACAGAGGCCACATAACTATTTGACTCCCCTACTTTTAAATTCAAAATTGTCTTGTTGTATGGTCACCCAATGCATATTAATTAAGTGATAATGAGCGTAAGTCTCAGGAACAAAAACATTTTCTTTCAGCTGTGAAAATTGCTGGTGTTAAAGTTTTAATATTTAGTTTTTTAATTTTGCAAAGAATTATCCTGTTGCCCCCAAGCCATTGCTTTTTTTCATCTAGTCTTATAGTTTAGAAATAATAAACATTTAAAAAAATTTCATACAAGTTGAGATAAGCTTTGAAATATTTGGCAATAAAGAACCACAGGTTTTTCTTGAGCCATAAAGCAGCAGTGTATATTAAATATTTAAAAACCCTGCAAAGTTTTTTTTCTCTGAAGAAAGGGCTGCCAGCCCTTCTAAAGAAATGGATTAGAGAATTCCCTCTACTCTCTCTGTGGTTCCATACTTCACATACCAAGGTAATACCCTTTCCTCTGTTCTGTAAATAAATATGAATCTTTTCTTATGGAAAGTTCCAGAAATCTAATGTGGGATGCTTTATTCATCAAGGTATAACAGGGTCCCTGATAAAATTTTTTTTCACCATTCCCCAGCAGCTAGGTATTAGCTGCTAGAAATCACCATATGCCTTCCAGTCTGGCACCTTGGTGTCAGATTTTCTGTTTCTTCCAGCTGGAGATGTGCAGTGTCAGACTGCGAGACTAATAAATAAGAAAATAACTTAGCATCTTTAAAATTTCTTAAGTAGAGTTTTGAGCATATTTAATTCAGCCGACTTGGGAGATGACATATGTTATATCCACATTTCCGTTTGGGTAAATAAAACAGAGATCTACTAATGGATAAACATTCTTCAGTTAATTTTTGACACTAGAATTCTTTCAGAATGTCGGATCTTTCCAGTTTTGGATTCTCTTCTTGTCTGCTGGTAGTTCTGTCCTGGCTGCCATGCTTAGCATTTTGGAGAGCTGCTAGGCAGAAATGGATCGAGACCTAGACTGGCTGACTGATTCTTTCCCTGCCCTTTCTCTTTTCTCAGTCTTTTTTTTTTTTTTTTTTCTCTCTTTTGCACTGTGTATTCGGTATCCTAGGCAACTCCTCCCCTCCCCCACCCACAACACAAAAAAGGTGGATTCTCCTACAGAAAGCACATCTTTTCTTTTCCCTAGTTTTAGCAGACTACTCTCACAACCTCAAAATTTCTGATAAACAGTTTGCTTCTGCATGCAGGTAGGGGGCCCACATACACTAAGGAATAAGGGCTGGAATAGTCTTTCTGTTGTAAGGCATGCAGCTTGTTCTTACGGTTTATTTGAATGGTCCAGAGGCTTTTCTGGATCTGGGAAGTCTTTTTCACATTAAAAGTTCGCCACAAATTCTGAGAATAGCCAAGCATCTGAAAAAAAAAATCAGGCCAAGGACAGTGTATTGAGATAGGTTTCCTGTGGCTTATGAGCTGCACCAGCTCTGCTCCCGGAGCCCCGCTCTGTCTCCCTGGCCTTCATCTTCCTGGTCTTATTCCTATAGTCAAAGGCATCGCACTGTGTACTCATCTATTCTCTGTTAACCATTACCACTGGCTCCTTGGCCCCTTGAATGAATGCTTTATTGAAGTTTACTTGCCCCTGAAGCTATGAACTGTAGGAAGTAACTTTAAGAATTATCAAATTGATTAGAATGCCCACTGAGCTAGGACTAAAAACTCTCACCAACAAAGCTAAAACAAAGATCAGGAAGGAAATATTTTCTGTATTAAAGTCAACATGAAACCAGAGCTCAATTACCACTCAAGTGCATTAAGACATCAAAAATAAATCATGCATTATTGCTATAAGGCAAAATTTTACACAACTTATGGCTGGTCTTGTAACTAAACCAGTAACACAGGGATGAGTTATAATTCTATGAACATATTTTTATAGATTGATTCTAATAGCTGATCACTTTATCTTCAAATTTTAAGAATGGTAATGATATCTAAAATAACTGATTATATTTTTTATTTGACTTTAGTGATATTTTTTAAAGATATAGGTGTCAAATAAAATTAACTTCTCACAAGTACATAGAAATTTTGGAATCTTAATTCTTTTCAAAAATATAATGAGTAAAAAGTGATCTTTTAACTATTTAAAAAGAAGAGGGTAAGTTTAAAAGTAAAGTAAATCAACTTTTTGTTTAATTTGATAAAAGGCTCAGCTCTTGAGAAAGAAGAAAAGCTTGTTTAAAGAAATTGGCATTGTTAGGTACATAGAGGTCATTTTATTTTTAATAAAGAGGAGAACTCTACAGTTGCAAAATGCTACTTTATACATGTTCATGTGAGTGTCTAGAAAATTAGTGACCGTCTTCAGAAATAGCTATTGTCAGTCCCAGAGAAGTTTGATAACTTAAACTGAAACACATCCCATTTATTACTAGAAAGATTAAAAATGTATTAACATGTCATAAGCACTGATGTTATCTTAGTCTGGCATGTGTGATAAGTCCTTGGGATTGGCTTCTCTAATGTGACCATGTGTCCCTATGATCCCAGTTTGTCTGATGCATTAATACAATTATACCCACTCTGCTCTCAGAAATACATTGTTTACTACCCTGTGCCTTGTGGCCAGTTCAGGACACGTTTGCACTGGTGCTGTGTCTTCCTCTATCCCTAAAAAGGAGTTAGTTAAAAAACTGTTTGCAAAATGGAGGTTCTCAGAGAAAGTCAGTCTGAAAACTCACTGTTCCACATAATGAGGAGTAACTTAGAGAAGGAAACAGCCTGATCTCAATGTCATTTTGCCCTTTTGTCTAGATGTCAGCAAGTATTGGAAGGGTTCATTCTTTTTGTGATGCTAATGTAAAATTAGTAACCCTTTGTTAACTATATCAAGACAGTGCAGAAGCCATTGGCATTGTTTAATAAAGGATAAAAAAATAATGTGACAAGTACTAATTATTAAAAACTGCACAAAAATTATTTAATACCTTGTTTTTTAAAAAAAGCCTTAGGGGCAGTTAAATAATTTGAACATTAACATTTTATCATCTCAGATACTTTAAGTGAAAATTGTAGTAATGAAAAGCCTACAACAAAAAACTCAGGGGCTTGGGAAATAGTTCATTGGGGAAAAAAATGTTGGTGGTTGCACAAGGACTTGGGTTTGGACCGCCAATGCCTACGTGAGAATGGTAGGAGTGAGCCTATGCATCTGTGGACAGAGGCAGAAGCATTGGTTTGACATGAGCGAAGTGGTGAAAACAAGGTTCAGTGGGAGACTGTCTCAGAAAATAATACAGAAAGTGACAAAGGAACACATTCAGTGTCAACCTCTGGCTTCTACACATAGTAGGCCTGGTGAATGTAGTTGTTCATGTGCACACACATACATACACCCCCCCCCCACAAAGAATACATTCTGCATACAAACTTACCTTTCTCAACTCTTTGAGCCAACTTTTCCAGTTTGGCCGGTTTCTGAGTTGCTGACACTATGGGGCTATGGGTTTATGAGAAGGTGGAAGTGCAGGGGAAACAGAGGAAGGACATGTTTATGGGAAAGCTAACACATCCCTATGTGGGTCCTGGATATAATTTTGAGACAGCTGCTGGGCCATGAAGAACGCATATGGAAAAATGAGCGTCATGAAATACTGCAAAACAGAAGTTCTCTTATGAATCCATTTAGAACATTTAGTAATTTACTCTGTCCTCTTTTTCGAATCACAGTGTGAAACTGAAAGAGCTGAAAGTTTTGTGAGAAAAAAAATCCTATTTGAGAAATGTCTTACTAAAAAAAAATCCTAATATTATCCAAAATTATTCTTTGGCCCCAATGGATATAGTAGGTGCTATCCAAAATCCTTTCAGTGAAACAACCTTTGTTCTAGACTCGGTCAGGATAATTAAAAAGAGGGTAATGGTTAACAAAATATAATTGAAGATACAAGTGAAAACTAACAACATAGAAAACTTTAGTTATGTCAACTTGGGAAGATTATTACATGGCAAAAGTCCTTGAGAAAGGCACAATCAAAGTCGTAAAACACTTGCCCTAATCATGGCATGAACAAAGTAGACAGAGACATTATCAAAAGTCAAATACTGCTCTCTCCACATACTCACCAAAGAAGAGACACTTCAGTGTGTGCGTGAATGTGCGGTGTGTATGGTAATACCAGGAAGGCTCAGATGCATCAGAGCTTCCATTTGCAGACTAGTGAAGAAAAGAACAACTGGCTATGAATTCTGCCTCCACAGAAATCATCTATTGAGGGTTTTCTGTGCTTCCATTCATTTCAGCCTAAAAGAATGTGATGGGTAGTAATAAAATCTTTTTTGCTTGTTTTGCTTTTATTAGAGGTAGGGCTTTGCTATGTAGTCCAGGCTTTCTTTATACTAATGTCTCTCCTCCTCTTGCCTCCTAAAATTTACAAGCAGAAAGCATATGGCCAGGATGAACAGCACTAAGTTTATGCCAAGCACAATCAAGAAGGCTCACTCTACCGATGTCATCCTAAAGTTACCACTGGCATTTTCTAGGGTAAAATATGGCCATGAAATGTTTTAACACAAACAACTTCCCTTCATATTTTTGCTAAACTAAAATATATGTAACATCTAAAGACTGAGTTCGTCTACTCTTCTGAATGATCATTTGTTGTTATTCATGAAATAGGCCACCAGTATCTATACTGTTGAAGAACTGAAAAGAACACTCTTGAATCAAAGCAAAGACAGGAAGAGACAGCAGATTTTCTAAGCAGTATTGATGGGACTAGGATTTTTATATAAGATAGGATCTTAGAAATATTATTCAGGGAGATTCCAAGAAAGGAGAAAGACCAAAGGAAAATGAATTATATGGTTTCTGGGAAGTGGTCCTAGTAAGGTTTTTGTTGCTGTAATAGAATATTGACCAAAAGCATCTGTGGTTAGGACAAGGTATATTTGACTTACAGGTCACCTTCCATGATTGAAGGAAGCCAATATAGGAGCTGAAGGCAGGAACTGGAACAGAAAGCATGGGAGACTGCTTTTTACTGACATGTTCCTCATGTCTTGCTAAACTTGTTTCCTTATACAATACAGAATCATCTGCCCAAGGGTGGCATCACATATTGTGGGTCATATCCTTCTATAGTTATCATTAAATCAAGAAAATGCCACATATGCAGGCCTGTAAAACAATCTGATTGAAAGAGTTTCTTAATTGAAAATCCTTCCTCTCAGGTGACTCTGGTTCTCATTAAGTTGAAGAAAAAACTAACCAGTATAGAATCAGAGTCTTGATGGACTGGTTACAAATTTCTGAAGAGGGATTGAAACATGGTCATGAAATTTTTCTTCAGTGAAATTAGGCACCTACTGAACTTCTCTTATATTAATCATCATGACTCTGCTTTGCATAAAATGCTTAATTTTCTGACTTGTCAGTAGAAAGGATCTCCATCCCTGGCGGTTTTGTCAGACTAGTAAAGAAACACTATACCAGAATGAATCACCAAAATGTTTGGCGACTTCAAGCAATCACCATTTCTCCTTTGTCATGCACATGGAGGTTGGCTATCCATGCCCATCCTTTTGGGTGACATTCATATCTTTACTATAAGCTGGTTGATATGCTCAGGGATGGCTTGTGCCATTCCTATAAGAACCAACTCTATGGGCTATCTCAGCAAGTGCTGACTGGTCAATGCCTGTATTCACGGGGCAGAAGGAATCCAAAAGGAGAATATGTGTGACCTCTCCCGTTCTGATGTCTACATAACATACTTTCCAGTTCTCTTACATGCTGTCGGTCAGAGAAACTCAGGAGGAAAGATCAGATCTAAAATGTTTCCTGGTAAGAAACTTCAGAAATGGAAGGTGAAGAAGAATTGAAATCATCTTCATAAGCTTTCTGCCTCCCATGTCTTAAGGCTTATCCTAGTTCCTGCTGGGTTTTCCCAGCAGGTTCCAAAATGGCAATAAACCCAAAGACAGATGGGTGGTGACTTGGCACTAGGTGTATCTTTACCCTCTACTTGAAGAGATGAGTGGCTATGCTCAAACTCTGACTCTAGATAAAAGTCAAGACACTCATATTTTAAACTTTTAAAAAGTTCTTGATCTCCCAAGAACACAAATGCAAGGCAGTCCAAACTGCTGTGTGGAGCATATATAGATAGAAATTGAGGCCAAAATAATGGACACATTTGTAAAAAAATAAAGTTTAAAGCTAGAGGCAGAATTTGGAGGCAGGAGGGTAGAATTGCTGAGAATAAACCTAAAAGAGAATTAGACACATTAGCCCTTAGGCACAAGCAAATTAAAATTTTGGCAGAGAGTGAAACTTGTTATGCATTCTGATCTGCATCCTGAGACTGAAGGGAGTGCTCTGACAGGGTATGCAACTTCAGCAGAAAGAATCATGGCTCCAACAAAGCGTGTTTGCCTTCTCACTATTGTCAGCTCTCTCTGTTTTCTCCTTTCCTTTTTAAAAATTTATTCTTTATTGGGGGGGCATGGCAATCTTGTGCACTGTGTATTCAGATGCTGACTTCTATGTTGAGACATCTGTTTAGAGTCCAGACAACAATATGGTCCTGCATCTCTGCCCTCAATGTTATGTAAAAATTGTTTTCCACTATCTCTGATTGGTCAATAAAGAGCTGATTCAGGATATGACTGCGCAGAAGAGATAGGAAGGCTAGACTTTCAATCTCAGCCAGGGGTCCTAGGTCTAAAGAAGAGAGAGAAGAACCATGAGGAGGCAAGGTAGAATTGACATGAGGTAGAGATGAGAGAGCAGACATGTGGATACACATGGACCACGGTGAGCTAAGGCTAGACCAAATTTGGTCTGGGTATTAGCAGCTGAGTATGGTTAGAATAGCTCAGAACCTGTCCATTTCAGGTCTACAGTTTGTTAATAAAAGTATCAGGCCTCCATGTTTTCATTTGGGAGCTAAAACAGGTCATAGAAGGTATAGAACTTCCCAGCAGTTATTTGAGAACAAGGGTGAAGTAGAACCCCCTCCCCACTGAGAATTCCTTTTATAATTCTCTCATTTATTCCATAGATGAATGTGTGTGTAGAGAGCAGAAACTCCAGCCATTTACCCCACTTTTCCTTTCCCCAAGATTCACTCTTCATCTGTTTCCCTTCAGAAACAAGCAGACCTCCCAGGGATATCAACCGAACATGTAAACAATTTTGAATAAGACTAAAAACAAACCCTCATATTATGGATGGGTGAGGCAGACTAGCTGGAGGAAAGGAGTCCCGAAAGTAAAACTGTGGTTTAGAAGGTCCACCAGCAAAGGGATAATGGTAAATAGTTTACTTTTTAAAGAAAGCTTGTTAATGTAGGGGCCATAAAACAAAGGATGTGTGGTGAGAATGTAATTGAGAGATATTAATGCAAATTTATAGGAAGACTGAGAGCATAGTTTATAGGAGGGAACAGAAAGTCATCGGTGATTTTGTATTGGAGGGGAAGATAATAGTGGAAGTTTTATGTAGGCTGAGAAGAGGGCTTCTATGGCTCATGAGTTAGTTCTTTGAGATTCCAAGGAAGGGATAGGTAATCATATGGAGGTATCTTCGCCAGAGTAGCCTATTCTGAAGAGAATGAAATGTCCATCAAACTCCTCACAACTATCCCAACTTAGCACAGTGATCCTGGCACTAATTTTTGTACCAGTAGCATTAGAAGAGAATTAGAAGAAACACTTGGCAATTGGTGAAGTGGCAGAGCATTCACACAGGCCTGGATCTTAAGGTAAAACGTATTGACAACACTTTCTAATTGCTTCTAAACAGCCTACTCGCTAATGGTCTGGATAATTATCATTAACTTTGATGAAGGAGGAATCCCTCTGGTGTCTCCTCAGATATATGTTGAAGGATGATACTTACTTAGGTGGTCATTAGTTTTTAGTATCAAGGTTTCTTCTTTATTTAAATAAACTGTAGATACCTTATGGTCAATGTATGTGGGACAGGGTGGGGAATACCAGTCATTTTAGTCAATCTCTCCATATTCATTGAGCTACATAAATTGAAAATAGGTAAAGGTTTAGTTTTCTTTTCTTCTTTTAAAAAACTATTTTAAAAAACAAAGATAAAAGAAAAAAATTTAAACATTTTTGCATAAATGTATACAAATGTAATTGTGTCAGTGCTTGCCTTTTTTTTTCTCTTTTGTTTTAAGGTTTGATAGTCTGTATTAAGGTCTTACTAGTTACAATGAGCAAAAAGTACATGTGAAACAGGATGTAACAGAATTAGTCAACGTTTTCTTGGTGTGTAAGGATTGAACATGACAATTTTTTTTTGTTTTTTGTGTTTTGTTTTGTTTTGTTTTCTTTTTTCTTGAACTTCACACAGTCTGTGAGTTATTTCTGGGGCAGTCTGAGCCACTGGGGTTAGCATCCCAGTATCAGTGACTGCATATTATGTCTGTTCTTTTGTGACTGGGTTATCTCACTCAGGATGATTTTCTCTAGATGCAACCATTTTCTTAAGAATTTGGTTAAGTCATTGTTCCTGATGGCTGAGTAGTACTCTATTGTGTAAATGTACCACAATTTTTGTATCCATTCATCTACTGAAGGACATCTGGGTTCTTTCCAGCTTCTGGCTATTATAAATAAACCTGCTATGAACATTGTGGTGCATGTATCTTTGTTGTACATTGGAGTGTCTCTGGGGTATATGCCCAGAAGTGGAATAGCTGGATCTTCAGGTAGTACTATGTTCAAGGTTTAGTTTTCTTAATGAAAATTCAGCCAAGTGCATGTTCATACCAAACTAAGCCTTGATTATCTGGTCCTGGTAAAGTCAGATGAAGTGAGATTGAATTGTGTGTTGCTTCTATATCCAGTGACTTTTATGTAATAGAGGAAGGAGATATGTCAAATTACCTGGGTTCTGTTTCCAGCTTCTCCCAACATATTGTCACATACATAGGAATGTGCTTTTGTGACTCCTTGTCTTTTCTTTCTTTTAATAAATGTGCATGTTAGAGATTCCATACTGGTATTAGTTTACTGACCATTAAGTTTCTCTCTCAGCTTACTTTTGTTAGAGTTCAATTCAACCAGTTAAAAACTTGTCCATGCTTTCTGAAGGAAACCACCTCCAAATGTCTATTAAAGGGGTTGCTTATAACATCCAGGAGAATTCTTTGAAAACTTTTATTATGATCCCATCATAAGGCATGTGATTGAGGATGGCTAAGTGAGCCTAGTTTGGCTCTCACCAGCTCCCAGAGAAGACCAGAGTCATTACTACAACAGGATTCTGTCTCTTCCCAAAGCTGCCCACTCCTTTGGGCGTTGTGCCTGGCCCAGCATTTGTCTAGCTTTGAAAGTTTGAGTTCCATAATTCAATTCACTGTTTATCTCTTTAGTGGACAGGAAGATGATGCATATACCAGATGTGCTATTAGATTTTTGTTGTTTGTTTTTGTCAACTTGATACAAGACACAGTCATCTGGGAAGTGGGAAACTCAATTGAGAAAATGATCCCGTTGGGTAAGATCTTTGGGGCTTTTTCTTAAATAATGATTGATGTAGGAGGCCCAGCACACTGTGTCCAGTAGTATCTTTGGGCAGATGTTCCATAGTTTTAGTTCAATTCCTGCTTCCTGAGCGCTGCCTGAACTCTTGATCTGACTTCTGTTTATGGTGGACTGTGAATTGTATGCTGTAATGAACCCTTTCCTTTCCAATTTCCTTTTAGTGAGCGTTTTATCACAGCAACAGAAGTGCAAACTAAGAAATCAGGCACATCTCCAATTCTATCACATAAAAAAATAAAATGTTCTGTTATAGTAACTTATATAATGTTACAGGTAGTCTTTGTTTTCTTCTGGGCAAGAAAAAGGGAGGCGTGGGTGCAGAGAAGAGTGAAGAGAATAAATCATTTCATTCTCCAAATTGGGACGTATGCGATGTTGTGAAGTCTTTCATACGATTCAGCATTTAGCATCTTGGTATGTAAAATATTTCTAGAAAACCATGTGAAAAGATTGCTTTGATTTAAGATTGACTATTGGTTTCTGCTGCCTCATATGCTATATTTCTCCCCCTGACTGGCGGCAATGGGAAATCCTGGCATAAATATGATGTAAGACTCAGGGACCAATGTTATTTTCTTAGTGAATTGATTACTTTCTTCTGAATTTATAGTTTCTAGCAGCCCTGCAAATTAATATGGCTGATGCACAATTCTGATTGTGTTTTACATTTAAATGCAGCACTTCAGACACTAATTATGGCAAATTTATAACTCATAATCAGATGGTAGGCACTCTGAAAAGTAGGAGGTATTTGTATCATTTCTGACTAGAAAGTACATTTTAAACAGTTTCCATTCACGTTGGATACTGTATTCTATAACATGAAATATAGATAGGACACTCATATATTATTTATTAGGTTAACATATATTCAATTTTAACTTTTGACACAAATGCCAATAGCATGGACAGTTAAACAATAATATATATGTATATATATATATATGTATATATATATATATATATATATATATATATATATATATATATATATATATATATATACATATCATGTTGATTTTATAGAGATTTAAATTTGTGCTTGAATATATGCCACAATGTCATCACATTAACTTTTGAAAGAAATAACTATCCTGTTTTGCTTGATGAATTTTAACCTTATGTGTTTGTGTCTATATGTGTGAATGCTACATGTGTAGGTGGCCATGGGGGCCAGAAAAGGGTGTTAGATTCCCTGGATCTAGAATTAGAAATAGTTACAGCTGTTTGGGAGCCACCTGTTGTACACTCTGGGACCTGTGCTTGATGCTACAGTATCAGCTACTGCTCCAGTCCCATCCTCCCTGCTTTACTTAACTTGACTTACTAAGGAGAGAAAAATCAATTGTTAAAATAGTGCTTTTTTTAAAAAAAAAGAGAGACTTGCTGTTTCCCTGAAAATTAGAACTAAGCATTCTCTGCTTATAAATATAGGACTTGGGAACTAAGATTTCAACAGAAATGACCCATCCCAAGAACCTCATGGCTTAGATCAGCAAACGGTAGGCTCTTTTCTATGCAGCACATAGTCTTCCTTGCAGATTGGCAGGCTGATGTAAATTATTGCTGATACTGCTTCTGCACAGTCTGTAGGTGATGTAATCAAAACAAGAATCACAATCTCTATATTTAATGATGACTGGGGTTCTGATTGTCTTCAAGTCTTTCCCTCAGGTTCTGTATTTTTCATACTGATTTATGACCTTCATGCAGCAATAAAAGAAGACATTGTTAGAACCCCAATGTCCTAGTCAAGGTTTCTATTCCTGCACAAAACATCATGACCAAGAAGGAAGTTGGGGAGGAAAGGGTTTATTCAGCTTACACTTCCACATTGCTATTTAGCACTAAAGGAAGTCAGGACTGGAACTCAATCAGGTCAGGAAGCAGAAGCTGATACAAAGTCCATGGAGGGATGCTACTTACTGGCTTGCTTCCCATGGCTTGCTCAGCTTGCTTTCTTATAGAACCCAGGTCTACCAACCCAGAGATTGCACCACCCACAATGGGCTGGGCCCTTCCTATTCTTGATCACTAGTTCAGAAAATGCCTTACAGCTGAATCTCATGGAGGCATTTCCTCAGCTGAGGCTCCTTTCTCTGTGATAATTCTAGCTTGTGTTGAGTTAACATAAAACCAGCCAGTACAATTGACCTAAGAGTCTCACAGTCTTTATAAATTTTTACATATTAAAGTTGAAAATTCTTTAAAGTATCCCCCCCCTTTTTTTAAAAAAAAAATCAAAGTCTTTTTACAATTCAAAGTCTCTTAACTGTGGGCTCCACTTCTTCCTTCAAGGGGGAAAAATATCAGGGCATGGTCATAATCTAAAGCAAAATCAATATTTAACCATCCAAGGTCTAGGATCCACTCATGAACTTCAGGGCTCCTCCAAGGGCTTGGGTCACTTCTCCCTTTGTAGCACACACATTGTCCTCTAGGGTCCAGTTGCCTGTTCTCCACTGCTGCTGCTGTTCTTGGTGGTCATCTCATGGCCCTGGCATCTACAAAACACTGCTTTCCTGGGACATTAGTTGCGTCCGAGGGTGCACCTTTGGCAATGACCCTCTATGGCCTCTTACAGTGCTGGGCGTCAGCTGGTCTCCATGACCCCTTTATTCCTTCAAAACCAGTACCACCTGGGTGACTCTTACACATTATGAAGTCTAGCCACAGGGTGATGTACAGCATTGACTATCTCTGGAACACATCTTCTTTTGTGCTCTCAGAAAAGAGTTCCCAGAAGATTTCACCTCAGTGATGTTGATCTCTTCTTAATCACCACTAATTTCTTGTCTCCAGCTGACCAGCATCAATAGTCCCAGTAATGCAAAGGTTTTGCTTTAATAGTTCTGGTATTTTGTTAATCACAGATGATTCTTCAGTCCCAGCTAACCAAAACCACAGAATCTTCACAATCAAAACAGCAATCAATAGCCCTGTCTTTAATCTTCCCTCTAAAATTTCACAAGCCAGGCCTCCATCTTCTGCACTGTTCTCAACTTTATCTTCCAAGCTTCTACAGAACATCCCACAGAGTTCTTAATATGCCAATGGCTCTTCTAGCTCAATGTTCCAAAGTCCTTCCACAGTTCTCCCTAAAACATGGTCAGGTTGTCATAGAAATACCCCACTATGCTGGTACCAATTTGTCTCAGTCAGGGTTTTTATTTCTGCACAAACACCATGACCAAGAAGCAAGTTGGGGAGGATGGGGTTTATTCAGCTGACACTTCCACACTGCTGTTCATCACCAAAGGAAGTCAGGACTGGAACTCAAGCAGGTCAGGAAGCAGAAGCTGATGTAGAGGCCATGGAGGGATGTTACTTACTGGCTTGCTTCCTCAGCCTTGCTCAGCTTGATTTTTTTATAGAACCCAGGACTACCACCTCAGAGATGGCACTACCCATAATGGGCTGGGCCCTCCCCCCTTGATCACTAGTTGAGAAAATGCCTTATAGCTGGATCTCATGGAGGCATTTCCCCAACTGAGGCTCCTTTCTCTGTGATAAATCCAGCTTGTGTTAACTTGATACAAAAGCAGCCAGTACATACACCACACTATTATTTTAAAAATGAAAATAAAAATAATTGTATTTGTTTCGGGGTCTATGAATACAATTCTGTACAATTTTTTCAATATTGATCACTCAGAGAGTGAGATAAAATTCCTGACCAGTTTTCTTTATAGCACAGGAGAAACCCTGTGTTCTTAGGTCTGATGATAGGACACATTTATGCTATGCTCTGGAGATTGTCCTTTTTTAAAAAAAATCGCGGGCATGTGAATGCTCTCCTGTGGCATCTTGAGTCCATTTGGGAATTTGTTGAAAACATAGATTACTCTGGGTATCATTTCATTGTGGTGTGAAGAAATGCCCTTTAATTGTAATATAATTGGTGACATCTGATAGTTGTGGCTTCTGCTCGGACTTAGGTAGAGGCTGACTCATTGGCAAGTTTATTAATATAGCAACCACAAGCTGGAATTTATCACTTTCTCATGACCTTTTTCAATACCAAAACATAAAAAGTGCTGGCTGCTATGTATGCATTTCGCACATTATTGATTTGTTTTTCTTGCAGTGACTTATGTAGCCATTCTCCAGAGATGCAAAGCCAATTGCTTAGCAAGAAGCTGGCTCTTCCAACTCCCAGCATGCATTTGTGTCAATGCACTGTCTCCCACAATACTAAGTCTCAGTTCTTCATTAATGGCAAGCTTGTTGTGTGACAGTTGGTGGTTTATCATCCTGCTTTTTTTTTTTTTTTTTTTTTTTTTTTTTTTTTTTGGATTATACAGGAGTGCGTCTGAGAAGTTACCTTAGTAATAAGTGTCTTAGTGGTCTGAAGTTAACCCTTTCCACTCAGGAATTTTACATCTCTTGCTTTCTTTTTTTTTCCTGCAGAAATTATAAAATATTTTCTTACACAGTACAATAATTTTACTATAACACTTCCTCCTACAAAATGTCTCTAGAAAACAAAAATAGTCTCTTAAAGATTGAGAAAGTCCATGTTTGTATATATGTTCTTCTGACAACCTTGCTTCTCTGATTCTCTTCTGTCCCCTGGTTCACTCAGCCAGGTGAAGTCATGTCCTGTCACATTTCCTGTTAATATGGCACCCTCAACAAGGTCAGTTTTATGTCATGATGGATCGTTAGTTCCTTATTCCCCTTTGCTTTTGTAATTGGCTTGTAGGAGACATACAAAGAAAGAAAAGAGGAAGAAAGTTGGTTTTAAAAATTAATTTTTATTATTTTAAACTATGTGCAAATGTGTATGATTGCATGTGACTTTAAAGACCAAAGGCAACAAGTTCCCATGGAGCTGAAGGTGTCACAGGTGGCTGTGAGCACCTATCTGGTGAAACTGAACTCAGTTTCTCTTTAAGAGTGAAGGCATCGCTCCTCTTCTGAGAAAGGCCTTTTGCAGCCTCCTCCCAGAACTCTTAAGTGTTCCTTTGGCTTTAGACCCAGAGAGTTTCCTGTGAGCTGCCGCCTAGTGGGAGCCAAGGCCACAGTTGGTGGAAGCTGCTCCCTTCAGCTCCTTCTGGCTTTGGAAATGATCTGTGCCAAGGCTTCCCACATCACTGCCCAGAAATGAGCAAAAACTGCACCAGCTTTCCACGCCTGCCTTCCTCTCTCAAGTTCAAGGCCTCAGTTAATCGGATTAGTATTTTCAAAGATGGCTCATTGTGCCTTCTGTCTGTAACTGATCACAATCTTTAGGACGATGGACCGTGTTATGCTGATACTTTTTTCCCAGATGGAAAAAAAAATATATCTAAGGAGTGAAATTTAATAACCACTCCTGCCAGCCCAGCATTTTAAGTATGTTAGATATTTGCAATATAAAAGTTCAGTGGGGGCTCGTGCTTCAGTGAATGTACACAACCACAACGGTGCATATTTCCAAGTTTCTACAGGGTCCACGGGGACTTCACTGATGGCCACACACATCATCCAACCCGGGGTTCTTTTGAAACCGTGTTCTTCCACTCATCCTTTAGGTTTCAGTTGTTTGTTCTGTGAACATGCACATGTCAGAGCTCTCACCCTCGGAGGCGAGGTGACGACTGGCAGGAGTCGGGTCTCTCTTCTTCCACCAATGTGGGTCCAGAGATTGAACTCAGGTTTGGTCTTTGGTAGCAAGCACTCTTACCTGCTGAGCCATCTTGCCAACTCCTAACATCAACTTTGCTATTCAGTTCCTGGGATTCTACTTCCACATTTGAGAAATGTTAAACACACCTGAAGAAGTTCCTCTGTGGAACTATTACTGTATTGTGTGTGTGTGTGTGTGTGTGTGTGTGTGTGTGTGTGTATGTGTGTGTGTATGTATGTGTATGTGTGTGTATGTATGTGTGTGCATGTGTGTGTATGTGTGCATGTGTGTGTATGTGTATGTGTCTGTATGTGTGTGTATGTATATGTGTGTATGTGTGTGTGTATGTGTGTATGTGTGTGTATGTGTATATGTGTGTATGTGTGTATGTGTGTATGTGTGTGTATGTGTATGTGTGTGTATGTGTATGTGTGTGTATGTGTGTATGTGTGTGTATGTGTGTATGTGTGTGAATGTGTGTGTGTGTGTAAGTGTATGTGTGTTTCATGTTCAAAGGTTATATTTAATGTCGGGGTGTTTATAACAAGTATCACTCATGTTTTGCAGTTCTGCGTTTCATTTTATTTCATTTGAATTTCTGTGTGGGGTGTGTTAAAGCATTAACATCTTGTACAGCACAAGCAGTGCCAGGTTTTATAGGTTATCTCAACTTTGGTTATAGCTGATCTCACTGTTGCTATGAGAAAAAAAACTATAATAAGATCCCATCTGCTTTTATAATTACTCAAGAAAAATGCGTTAGTGGTATCTTTTAGATAAAATAGAGTTCAAATGAAATCATCCTGATGAAATTATTACTTTCAAAGCTTGTCTTTTGTGTTCTGTTAATATCCACTCTGATGTTTCCTAGCACATGCTGTGCTTGGGAAGTTGTGCATACATATCTATATAAATCTTTACTTCTATGTTATTTATTATCTATTAATCTATAGTTTATCTATTTTTTAAAAGGAACCTAGAGAATCTGTGTAAAAATCTTTTCCCCACAGTAAAACTGCAACCTCTCAGGCATGCTGAGAATGTGAACATTCATGTCCGTCAGTTTTCTTCTTAGTAAGGCAGGTAAAACCCTCTGGTGTGGGTGATTCAAAAAGATGGATTTCAGACATTTATCAAAAAAATACTGGTTTGTTTTGATTTTATCTTTTACAAAATATTCTCTCTTCCCTTGGATTTTAAACTACTTTATTGGAGAAAGGGCTCATTAATCACCCCAAACATAATTTTGTTGTAGATAAATGACACTTATGATCTCTCTCCAGCATCTCAAACTTTTAAAGTCACTTTATATTCTTAACAGTTCTTCAGAATTAGTTCAGAAATCTGAGTCACCCTGCACTGGTGAATGTTCAGAGCTGAATTATCATTAAATTCTCACTTCTTCCTTGGCTGAGTTTCTGATGAAGGCTGATGATTTTCAAGGAAAGAAAGAAAATGTTGTTTATTTTTTAGAGCATTTTAAAATCAATTTAAGCCAAAATTCCTATATATTTGTAACGCATAAATACATAATAATTGTATGTGGCTGCTCAGGCTTGAAATAGAGAAAGAGAGAAAGAGAGAGAGAGAGAGAGAGAGAGAGAGAGAGAGAGAGAGAGAGAGTCAGAGAGAGATAGAGAGACAGAGAGATACAAAGACAGACACACACACACACACACACACACACACACACACACACACACACACACAAAGGCAGATTGACCTAAGTTTGAAGTCAACTTTGTCCACATACTGAGTGAAATGCCAGCCTGAACTAGTGAGAACCTTTCTCAAAGAAGTACTAGCCACAAAAGTTTATATAAGGATTCATGAAGAAAAGATTATATACAATGAAAAAACAAGAAAAATTCATGTGTTTGTGTTATATGTGTGTATGTGTGTATGTGTGTCTGAATGCTAGTGCATGTGTTGCTGAATGTATGTGTTTCTGTATATCTCTGTATGAGTATATGTGGTTGAGTGTGTATGTATGTGTGGTAGATATATATACATGTATGTGTGTGTGTTTTATATGTTTGTGTATGTATGGATAAGTGAATGTGTGTGTGGTGAATACATGTACATGCATATGTATGCATTTGTATGTGTGTGTGTGGTTTAGTGCATGTGTATATATGTATATGCTTGTTTGTGTATGTTTGTGTGTGTGTGTATGTTTGGCTAAGTGTGTGTGTGTGTGGGAGTATATATGTATGTGCCTGTGTGTCTTTGTGTGTGTATGCCTATGCATATGTGTATATGTGTGAATGTAAATAAAAGAACCTGTGAGGTAATCAAAATAGTTTGAGAAAGCTTGAGGAAAAGGAAGCTAAATTCATTCAGTCATTAAAACACTGTTCCTTTGGGGATTATGTTTTATTTCTAGATAGAAATGTATGACTGTCACAGTCTGAAGTTTGAGCCTAATCTACAGAGATAGTAGGTGAAATAAGGATTCATACTGAAGGTTAGTTAATCTGTCAAAATGTGTTTCAGTTGTAATGCTGAGAAGCCACTTGGTCATCCTATTATGATGGTCTTTCAGTTTTGAACAGTTTTTACCTATCACCTTTGCAGAACTTTTTTTTTTCTTACAACTTTATTTAAAAAAGAGTGATACATGTACAGATTTTTAAAGGCACTTTGGCATGACATTATATGAATATATTTTTGTCAGTACTTAATTCTTTTAGAGGTTTGATAGCATGCATTGAAATCCTACTAGTTATGATAAACATAAAGTACATGTAGAACAGAACATATCATGGAAACAGTAAGAGTTTTCTTGGTGTGTATAGACTAAACATAATGATCTTTGAATACCAAAAATTGCCACAAGGCTATATTCCTAGCTTTTGGATTATTAATGATTTAAGGTCTAGGTGTATCACACTCTGAGAGGATGCTATATATTTATTTCTTTTTCCTAAGAAGGACTGACACTTTCAATTTTTGACCTTTGTCTTGCTTGAGCTTCATATGGCCTGTGAGTTGATTCTGGGGTATTCAGAGCTTTCTGGGGTTAGTATCCAATTATTAGTGACTGCATATTATGACTGTTCTTTTTTATTTAAAATACTGTTTATTATGATATATATATATATATATTTAACAACTTTATTTTACAAAACAAAGATAAATGTACAGATTTTAAGCATTTTTTGCATAAAATTATATAATACATTTTGTCAGTACTCTTTTTTCAGATTTTAAAATAATTTTTACATAAAACTGTATGAATATATTTGTTAGTCAGTACTTGATTTTTTTAAAGGTTTGATAGTATGCATTGAAAACTTAATAGTTACAATGAGCATAAAGTACATGTAAAACAAAATGTAACATGGAAATAGTCAAAGTTTTCTTGTTGTATAAAGATTTTTTTGTTTTGTTTTGTTTTGTTTTCTTTATTTCTTGGACTTCATACAGTCTGTGAGTTACTTCTGGGGCAGTGCGAGCCTCTGGGGTTAGCATCCCATTATCAGTGACTGCATATTATGTATGTTCTTTTGTGACTGGGTTATCTCACTCAGAATGATATTCTCTAGATGCAGCCATTTTCTTAAGAACTTGGTCAAGTCATTGTTTCTGGTGGCTGAGTACTATTCCATTGTGTAAATGTACCACAATTTTTGTATCCATTCATCTTCTGAAGGACATCTGGGTTCTTTCCAGCTTCTGGCTATTATAAATAGAGCTGCTATGAACATTGTGGTGCATATATCTTTGTTGTGTACTAAGGTGTCTCTGGGATATATGCCCAGAAGTGGAATAGCTGGGTCTTCAGGTAGTATTATGTTCAATTTTCTGAGGTATCACCAGACTGATTTCCAGAGAGGTTGTATTAGTTTGCAACTCCACCAACAGTGGAGAAGGGTTCCTCTTTTTCTGTAACCTCACCAGCATCTGTGGTCATCTGAATTTTGGATCTTGGCCAATCTGACTGGTTTGAGGTGGAATCTCAGGGTTGTTTTGATTTGCATTTCCCTGATGGCTAAGGATGTCGAGCACTTCCTCAGATGATGGATTTCCTTATATTAAACCATTCCTGCATCCCAGGGATGAAGCCTACTTGGTCATGATGAATGATCGTTTTGATGTGTTCTTGGATTCAGTTTGCAAGGATTTTGTTGAGTATTTTTGCGTCAATGTTCATAAGTTTGATTGGTCTGAAGTTCTCTTTCCTTGTAGGGTCTTTGTGTGGTTTAGGTACGAGGGTTATTGTAGCCTCAAAAAATGAGTTAGGTAGTATTCCATTTGATTCTATCTTGTGGAATAGTTTGGAGAGTATTGGTGTTATATCCACAATAAATGTCTGATAAAATTCTGCATTGAACTCGTCTGGACCTGGGCTTTTTTTGGTTGGGAGGCTTTTGATGACTTCTTCTATTTCTTTAGGCGTTATGGGATTGTTTAGATGGTTTGCTTGGTCCTGGTTTAACTTTAGGATCTTGTATCTGTCTAGGAATTCATTCATTTCCTCCAGATTTTCTAATTTTGTGGAGTATAAGTTTTTGTTGTAGGATCTGATGATTTCTTCAATTTCTTCAGTTTCAGTTGTTATGTCGCCACTTTCCTTTGTGATTTTGTTAATTTGGATACTCTCTCTTTGCCCTCTAGTTAGTTTGGCTAGGGGTTTATCAATCTTGTTGATTTTTTCAAAGAACCAACTCTTGGTTTTGTTGATTTTTTTCAATGGTTCTTTTTGTTTCTATTTGGTCTATTTCTGCCCTAATTTTGATTATTTCTTGCCGTCTACTCTTCTTGGGTATATCTGCTTCCTTTTGTTCTAGGGCTTTTAGCTGTGCTGTCAGGTTGCTGATGTAAGCTCTCTCCAGTTTCTTTTTGGAAGCACTTAGGGCTATGAGTTTTCCTCTCAGTACTGCTTTCATTGCATCCCATAGGTTTGGGTATGTTGTGTTTTCGTTTTCATTGAATTCTAGAAAGTCCTTAATTTCTTTCTTTATTTCTTCTTTGACCCTGCTCTCGTTTAACAGAGCATTGTTTAGTTTCCATGTGTATGTGGGCTTTTTGTTGTCTTTGTTGTTGTTAAAGACCAGCCGTAGACCATGGTGATCTGAGAGGATGCATGGGAGTATTTCAATCTTCTTATATCGATGAAGGCTCGTTCTGTGTCCAATTATGTGGTCAATTTTTGAGAAGGTGCCATGGGGTGGTGAGAAGAAGGTGTATTCTTTTACTTTAGGATGATATGTTCTATATATATCTATTAATTCTAGTTGGTTCAAAGTCTCTGCTAGTTTTGCAGTGTCCTTGTTCAGTTTCTGTTTCCATGATCTGTCCATTGGTGAGAGTGGGGTATTAAAGTCTCCCACTATTATTGTGTGGGGTGAAATTTATTTTTTGAGCTTTAGTAGGGTTTCTTTTATGAAAGTGGGTGCTTTTTTATTTGGAGCATATATGTTAAGAATTGAGAGTTCCTCCTGACAGATTTCCCTGGTAATGAGTAAAACGTGTCCTTCCTTATCTTTTTTGATAACTTTTGGTTGGAAATTTACTTTATTTGATATTTGAATAGCCTCTCCAGCTTGCTTCTTGGGGCTGTTTGCTTGGAAGTTTTTTTCCCACCCTTTTATTCTGAGATAGTGTCTGTCTTTGTCTCTGAGAGGAGTTTCCTGTATGCAGCAAAAGGCTGGATTTTGTTTATGTATCCAGTCTGATAGCCTATGTCTCTTTATTGGGGAGTTTAGTCCATTTATGTTAATAGATATCAAGCAATAGTTGTTTCTGTTTCCTGCCATTATTGCTTTTGTGGGTTGAGTTGTGTCTGTGTCTTTTTCTTCTTTTAGTTTTCTTGTTTAGGAGTTTTCTTGTCTTTACTAGGCTGTATTTTCCCTCATTGTATTGGGTTTTCCACCTATAATTTGTTGTAGTTCTGGGTTTGTGGTCAGATATTGTGTAAATTTTGATTTGTCTTGAAATATCTTCATCTCTCCATCGATGGTGATTGATAGTTTTGCTGGGTATAGCAGCTTGGGCTGGCACTTGTGTTCTCTTAGGGTGTGCATGATGTCTGTCCAGGCTCTTCTAGCTTTCATAGTCTCTGTTGAGAAATCGGGTGTGATTCTGATTGGCCTGCCTTTATATGTTACCTGACATTTTTCCCTTACTGCTTTTAGTATTCTTTCTTTGCTTTGGGCACTTGGTGTTTTGACTATTATGTGTCAGGAGGTATTTCCTTTCTGGTCCAACCTATTTGGACTTCTGAAGGCTTCTTTTATGCTTGTGGTCATCTCATTCTTGAGGGTAGGGAAGTTTTCTTCTATGATTTTGTTGAAGATATTTACTGTGCCTCTTAGTTGATACTCTTCTCCCTCTTCTATTCCTATTATCCTTAGGTTCAGTCTTCTCATTGTATCCTGGATTTCCTGGACATTTTGGGTTAGGAGCTTTTTGTTTTTTGCATCTTCTCTGGCTGTTTTGTCTATGTTTACAATGTTGTCTTCTGCCCCCGAGATTCTCTCTTTTGTCTCTTGTAATCTATTGAAAATGCTTGCTTCTGTGACTCCTGATTTCTTTTTTAGGTGTTCTACCTCTAGGGTTATCTCTTTTAGTGTTTTCTTTATTGTATCAATTTCCTTTTTAAATTCCCTCTTCCATTCCTTCGTCTCTTTGGTTGTTTTCCACTAGTTCTTTGAGTTCTTTGATTGTTTTTCTTGTTTCCTCTTCAAAAGCTTCTGAATCTTTTTGCTTTTCCTCCCGTTCTTGTTTAAGTATCTTTATCAGCATCTTGAGGTATGATTTCAGGTCTCTGTCTTCTTTTTCTGGAGTGTTTGGCATTCCGATGTTTGCTGTTATGGGATAGCTGGTTTCTGGTGTTGCCAGGTTGTCTTGGTTTCCTTGGAATATACTCTTTCGCTTTCCTCTTGCCTTTTTGTTGTCAGTGACATGTTCTTGCCTTTCCCTTGTATCTGGTCTGTGTCTCTGGGTCTCCACTGGTCCAGATGGCAGATGGGCCGCGCCCTGTTCTATGCCTCAGAGTCGCTGGGTGGGAACAGAGGTTCCAAAGTTCTGTTCCTGGTCCCTGGGTCAGGCAGGTCAGAGGGCGTGCTCTGCGTGAGCTCTCCGCAGAGATCTCTCTGCTCCCTGGCCGCCTAGATCTTCCACTCACCAGTTTCTCAACCCCTAGTGGCTGGCGGTCTGCCTGGCAGATGGGCTGGGCTCTGTTCTTCACTCTGAAGTCGCCGCCGGGTGGAAACAGAAGTTCCAAAGTTCTGTTCCTGGTCCCAGGTTTTCAGCCCTAGGAGCTGGCAGTCCGCGCGGCAGATGGTCCGGGCTCTGTTCTATGCCCTGAGGTCACCATCGGGTGGAAACAGAAGTTCCAAAGTTCTGTTCCTGTTCCCTGGATCAGGCAGGTCGGAGGGTGCGCCCTGCATGCGCACTCCGCAGAGATCTCTCTGCTCCCTGGCTGCCCAGATCCCCCACTCACCAGTTTTTCAACCTTAGGAGCTGGCGGTCCGCGTGGCTGATGGGCCGGGCTCTGTTCTGTGCTCTGAAGTCGCTGCCGCTGGGTGGAAACAGAAGTTCCAACGTTCTGTTCCTGGTCCCAGTTTTTCAGCCCTAGGATCTGGCGGTCTGCGCGGCTGATGGTCCGGGCTCTGTTCTGCCATGACTGTTCTTTTGTGACTGGGTAACCTTGCTCAGGATGATGTTCTCTAGATGCATCCATTTTCCTAGGAATTTTATAAAGTCATTGTTTCTGATAGCTTAGTAGTACTCCATTGTGTAAATATACCACACTGTTTGCATCCATTCATCTACTGAAGAACATTTGGGTTCTTTCCAGCTTCTGGCTATTATAAATAAGGCTGCTATGAACATGGTAGTGCATGTGTCCTCATTGTATGTGTCCTCATTGTATGTTGGAGCGTCTCTGG